>NC_041221.1:71092056-71093441 GCF_002837175.3 Physeter macrocephalus | reverse complement strand
TAAATTTTGGAGATTAATCGTTTGTCAGTTGCTTCATTTGCAAATATTTTCTCCCATTGTGAGGGTTGTCTTTTCATCTTGTTTATGGTTTCCTTTGCTGTGCAAAAGATTTTAAGTTTCATTAGGTCCCATTTGTTTATTTTTGTTTTATTTCCATTTCTCTAGGAGGTGGGTCAAAAAGGATCTTGCTGTGATTTATGTCATAGAGTGGTCTGCCTAGGTTTTCCTCTAAGAGTTTGATAGTGCCTGGCTTTACATTTAGGTCTTTAATCCATTTTGAGTTTATTTTTGTGTATGGAGTTAGGGAGTGTTCTAATTTCATTCTTTTACATATAGCTGTCCAGTTTTCCCAGCACCACTTACTGAAGAGGCTGTCTTTCCTCCACTGTATATTCTTGCCTCAAAAGATAAGGTGACCATATGAGCGTGAGTTTATCTCTGGGTTTTCTATTCTGTTCCATTGATCTATATTTCTGTCTTAGTGCCAGTACCATACTGTCTTGATTACTGTAGCTTTGTAGTATAGTCCGAAGTCAGGGAGCTTGATTCCTCCAGCTCCGTTTTTCTTTCTAAACATTGCTTTGGCTATTCGGGGTCTTTTGTGTTTCCATACAAATTGTGAAATTTTATGTTCTAGTTCTGTGAAAAATGCCAGTAGTAGTTTGATAGGGATTGCACTGAATCTGTAGATTGCTTTGGTTAGTATAGTCATTTTCACAAGGTTGATTTTTCCAATCCAAGAACGTGGTATATCTCTCCATCTACTTGTACCATCTTTAATTTCTTTCATCAGCGTCTTCTAATTTTCTGCATAGAGGTCTTTTGTCACCTTAGGTAGGTTTATTCCTACATATTTTATTCTTTTTGTTGCAGTGGTAAATGGGAGTATTTTCTTAATTTCACTTTCAGATTTTTCATCATTAATGTATAGGAATGCAAGAGATTTCTGTGCATTAATTTTGTATCCTACTACTTTACCAAATTCATTGATTAGCTCTAGTAGTTTTCTGGTAGCATCTTTCGGATTCTCTATGTATAGTATCATGTCATCTGCAAACAGTGACAGCTTTACTTCTTCTTTTCCAATTTGGATTCCTTTTATTTCTTTTTCTTCTGTGATTGCTGTGGCTAAAACTTCCAAAACTATGTTGAATAATAGTGGTGAGAGTGGGCAACCTTGTCATGTTCCTGATCTTAGTGGAAATGGTTTCAGTTTTTCACCACTGAGGACGATGTCGGCTGTGGGTTTGTCATATATGGCCTTTATTATGTCAAGGTAAGTTCCCACTATGCCTACTTTCTGCAGGGTTTTTATCATAAATGGGTGTTGAATATTGTCGAAAGCTTTCTCTGCATCTATTGAGATGATCATATGGTTTTTCTCC
>NC_041221.1:71089744-71091822 GCF_002837175.3 Physeter macrocephalus | reverse complement strand
ATTTTCTATTTCTTCCTGTTTCAGTCTCAGAAGGTTGTGCCTTTCTAAGAATTTGTCCATTTCTTCCAGGTTGTCCATTTTATTGGCATAGAGTTGCTTGTGGTAATCTCTCATGATCCTTTGTATTTCTGCAGTGTCAGTTGTTACTTCTCATTTTCATTTCTAATTCTATTGAGTTAAGTCTTCTCCCTTTTTTTCCTGATGAGTCTGGCTAAATGTTTATCAATTTTGTTTATCTTCTCAAAGAACCAGCTTTTAGTTTTATTGATATTTGCTATCGTTTCCTTCATTTCTTTTTCATTTATTTCTGATCTGATCTTTATGACTTCTTTCCTTCTGCTAACGGGTTTTTTTTTTTTGTTCTTCTTTCTCTCATTGCTTTAGGTGTAAGTTTAAGTTGTTTATTTGAGATGTTTCTTGTTTCTTAAAGTAGGATTGTATTGCTGTAAATTTCCCTCTTAGAACTGCTTTTTCTGCATTCCATAGGTTTTGGGTCGTGGTGTTTTCATTGTCATTTATTTCTAGGTATTTTTAAATTTCCTCTTTGATTTCTTCAATGATCTCTTGGTTATTAAGTAGTGTATTGTTTAGCCTCCATGTGTTTGTATTTTTTACAGATTTCTTCCTGTAATTGGTATCTAGTCTCATAACATTGTGGTCAGAAAAGATAGTGGATACAATTTCAATTTTCTTAAATTTACCAAGGCATGATTTGTGACCCAAGATATGATCTATCCTGGAGAATGTTCCATGAGCACTTGAGAAGAAAGTTTATTCTGAAGATGGCAGAGTAGAAGGACGTGCTCTCATTCCCTCTTGCGAGAAGACCAGAATAACAACTAGCTGCTGGGCAATCATTGACAGGAAGACACTGGAACTCACCAAAAAAGATACCCCACATGGGTTGCTGTGGCTCACTGTGGGGACAAGCACACTGGCAGCAGAAGTTCTGGGAAGTACTCCTTGGTGTGAGCCCTCCCAGAGTCTGTCATTAGCCCACCAAAGAGCCCAAGTAGGCTCCAGTGTTGGGTGGCCTCAGGCCAAACAACAAACAGGGAGGGAACCCAGCACCACCCATCAACAGTCAAGTGGATTAAAGTTTTACTGAGCTCTGCCTACCTCAGAAACAGTCAGATCTACACAACACCAGTCCCTCCCATCAAGCCTCTTAGATAGCCTCATCCACAGAGGGCAGTCAGCAGAAGCAAGAAGAACTACAATCCTGCACTCTGTGGAACAAAAATCAGTCACATAAAGATAGACAAGATGAAAAGGCAGAGGGCTATGTACCAGATGAAGGAACAAGATAAAACCCCAGAAAAACAACTAAATGAAGTGGAGATAGTCAAACTTCCACAAAAAGAATTCAGAATAATGATAGTGAAGATGATCCAGGACCTCGGAAAAAGAATGGAGGCAAAGATCGAGAAGATGCAAGAAATGTTTAACAAAGACCTAGAAGAATTAAAGAACAAACAAACAGAGATGAACAATACAATAACTGAAATGAAAAATACACTAGAAGGAATCAATAGCAGAATAACTGAGGCAGAAGAACGGTTAAGTGACCTGGAAGACAGAATGGTGGAATTCACTGCTGTGGAACAGAATAAAGAAAAAAGAATGAAAAGAAATGAAGACAGCCTAAGAGACCTCTGGGACAACATTAACACAACAACATTCACATTATAGGGGACCCAGAAGGAGAAGAGAGAGAGAAAGGACCAAAGAAAATATTTGAAGAGGTTATAGTGGGAAACTTCCCTAACATGGGAAAGGAAATAGCCACCCAAGTCCAGGAAGCGCAGCGAGTCCCATACAGGATAAACCCAAAGAGAAATACGCTGAGACACATAGTAATCAAATTGGCAAAAATTAAAGAAAAAGAAAAATTACTGAAAGCAACAAGGGAAAAACGAAAAATAACATAGAAGGGAACTCCCATAAGGTTAACAGCTGATTTCTCAGCAAAAACTCTACAAACCAGAAAGGGGGTGGCATGATATACTTAAAGTGATGAAAGGGAAGAACCTCCAACCAAGATTACTCTACCCAGCAAGGATCTCATTCAGATTCGA
>NC_041221.1:70998297-71089548 GCF_002837175.3 Physeter macrocephalus | reverse complement strand
GAAAAAGATATTCCATGCAAATGGAAATCAAAAGAAAGCTGGAGTAGCTATACTCATATCAAATAAAATAGACTTTAAAATAAAGAATATTACAAGAGACAAGGAAGGACACTACATAATGATCAAGGGATCAATTCAAGAAGAAGATATAACAATTATAAATATATATGCACCCAACATAGGAGCACCTCAATACAAAGGCAACTGCTAACAGCTATAAAAAGGAAATCGACAGTAACACAACAATAGTGGGGGACTTTAACACCTCACTTACAAAAATGGAAAAATCATCCAAAATAAAAATAAATAAGGAAACAGAAGCTTTAAATGACAGAATAGACCAGATAGATTCAATTGATATTTACAGGACATTCCATCCAAAAACAGCGAATTACACTTTCTTCTCAACTACACATGGAACATTCTCCAGGATAGATCACATCCTGGGGCACAAATCAAGCCTCAGTAAATTTTAGAAAATTGAAATCATATCAAGCATCTTTTCTTAACACAACGTTATGAGATTAGAAATGAATTACAGGGAAAAAAAACATAAAAAACACAAACACATGGAGGCTAAACAATATGTTACTGAATAACCAAAGATCACTGAAGAAATGAAAGAGGAAATAAAAAAATACCTAGAGACAAATGAAAATGAAAACACGACGATCCAAAACCTATGGGATGCAGCAAAAGCAGTTCTAAGAGGGAACTTTATAGCTGTACAAGCCTAACTCAAGAAACAAGAAAAATCTCAAATAAACAATCTAACCTTACACCTAAAGGAACTAAAGAAAGAAGAAACAAAACCCAAAGTTATCAGAAGGAAAGAAATCATAAAGACTAGAGCGGAAATAAATGAAATAGAAACAAAGAAAACAATAGCAAAGATCAATAAAACTAAAAGCTGGTTCTTTGAGAAGATAAACAAAATTGATAACGGGTGAATTCTATCAAACATTTAGAGAAGAGCTAACACCCATTCTTCTCAAACTCTTCCAAAAAATTGCAAAGGAAGGAACACTCCCAAACTCATTCTATGAGGCCACCCTCACCATGATACCAAAACCACATAAAGATACTACAAAAAAAGAAAATTACATACCAATATCACTGATGAATATAGATTCAAAAATCCTCAATAAAATACTAGCAAACAGAATCCAACAACCCATTTAAAGGATCATACACCCTGATCAAGTGGGATTTATCCCAGGGATGCAAGGATTCTTCAATATACACAAATCAATCAATGTGATACACCATATTAACAAATTGAAGAAGAAAAAGCATATGATCATCTCAATAGATGCAGAAAAAGCTTTTGACAAAATTCAACACTGATTTATGATAAAAACTCTCCAGAAAGTGGGAATAGAGGGAACTCACCTCAACATAATAAAGGCCATATATGACAAACCCACAGCAAACATCATTCTCAATGGTGAAAAACTGAAAGCATTTCTTCTAATAAGACCTATATGCAGAAAACTGTAAGACACTGATGAAAGAAATTAAAGATGATACCAACAGATGGAGAGATATACCATGTTCTTGGATTGGAAGAATCAATACTGTGAAAATGACTATATTTCCCAAAGCAATCTACAGACTTAATGCAATCCCTATCAAATTACCAATGGCGTTTTTTATAGAACTAGAACAAATCATCTTAAAATTTGTATGGAGACACAAAAGACCCCGAATAGCCAAAGCAATCTTGAAGGTAAAAAACGGAGCTGGAGGAATCAGACTCCCTGACTTCAGACTATACTACAAAGCTACAGTAATCAAGACAATATGGTACTGGCACAAAAACAGAAACATAGATCAATGGAACAAGATAGAAAGCCCAGAGCTAAACCCACACACCTATGGTCAACTAATCTATGACAAAGGAGGCAAGGATATACAATGGAGAAAAGACAGTCTCTTCAATAAGTGGTGCTGGGAAAACTGGACAGCTACATGTAAAAGAATGAAATTAGAACACTCCCTCACACCATACACAAAAATAAACTCAAAATGGATTCAAGACCTAAATGTAAGACCGGACACTATAAAACTCTTAGAGGAAAACATAGGAAGAACAGTCTGTGACATAAATCACAGCACAGGGCTTCCCTGGTGGCGCAGTGGTTGAGAATCCGCCTGTCGATGCAGGGTACACGGGTTCGTGCCCTGGTCCAGGAAGATCCCACATGCTGCGGAGCGGCTAGGCCCGTGAGCCATGGCCGCTGAGCCTGCACTCCGCAACTGGAGAGGCCACAACAGTGAGAGGCCCGCGTACCACAAAAATAAAATAAAATAAAATAAAATAAATAAATCACAGCACAATCTTTTTTGATCCACCTCCTAGAGTAATGGAAATTAAAACAAAAATAAGCATATGGGACCTAATGAAACTTCAAAGCTTTTGCACAGCAAAGGAAACCAAAAACAAGATGAAAAGACAACCCTCAGAATGGGAGAAAATATTTGCAAACAAATCAACGGACAAAGGATTAATCTCCAAAATATATAACCAGCTCATGCAGTTCAATATTAAAAAAACAAACAACCCAATCAAAAAATGGACAGAAGACCTAAACAGACATTTCTCCACCCCAGTGTTCACTGCAGCACTATTTACAATAGCCAGGTCATGGAAGCAACCTAAATGCCCATGGACAGATGAATGGATAAAGAAATTGTGATATATATATTCAATGGACTATTACTCAGCCATAAAAAGGAACGAAATTGAGTCATTTGTTGAGACGTGGATGGATATAAAGACTGTCATACAGAGTGAAGTAAGTCAGAAAGAGAAAAACAAATATCGTATATTAATGCATGTATGTGGAACCTAGAAAAATGATACAGATGAACTGGTTTACAGGGCAGAAGTTGAGACACAGATGTAGAGAACAAACGTGTAGCACCAAGCGGGGAAAACACAGTGGGGTGGGGATGGTGGTGTCCTGAACTGGGCGATTGGGATTGCCATGTATAACACTGATGTGTATGAAATTGATGACTAATAAGAAGCTGCAGTATAAAAAACCAACCAACAAACAAAAAAACAACTAATATTAAACTTTCTTTGGGTTATTTGTATGGAAATATGTTAATATAAATGTTTCAGACATTACAAGAAATTTCTAAAAATGTTATATGTTCTGGTATAATAAGTCATAATTCTAGTTATTACTTTAAAATGTATATCTCAGAAATAACTAAATTTCCTTGTCAATTGCATTATTATGAACTTTCATCAAATCTTTAACCGTGGTCATTTTTAAGTCTTTTGTCATTTACAGACAGTTCTGGGTATTACTTTGATGCTTTCGCAAAAATGTTCCTACAAAAGTGTTTCATCTTCAAGGAATTCATGGAAAAGACTCTGACAAGTACAGGTTTCTGGTAACTGACTATACTGCTGAACTGAATGAATAAGCATTTTCAGAACTCTAATGGAAAACTGATGAATTCATAAAAGTGCTAACAAAAGATCAAGATAAAAAAAATTAATTACATGGGACTGAGTGAACTGATGAGGATGATTATAATTTTTGTGACTTTCTGTTTGAATAAAAAAAAATCCCACAAGGACTCAGAGGCAAAAAATATACAAATCAATTTTCACTGCAAAGTAAAGGAGCTGTTAAAGTGGAGAATTACTGGATGGAATATCAATATTATGACATAGTATGAGTGTGTTTCCTGTTTGGTAATTGCAATCATTGTTGCTTTTGTTGTGGTCATCCATTTACAATGCTTGGTGTCAGTTTATTTGTCTCTTGTAAAAATAAAAGACTGTGTGTGTGTGTGTGTGTGTGTGTGTGTGTGTGTGAAAAAAAGAAGAAGAAGAAAGTGTATTCTGTTATTTTTGGATGGAATGTCCTATAAATATCAATTAAGTCCATCCTGTTTAATGCATCATTTAAAGCTTGTGTTTCCTGATTTACTTTCATTTTGTATGATCTGTCCATTGGTGAAAGTGGGGTGTTAATGTCCCCTCCTATGATTGTGTTACTGTCGATTTCCCCTTTTATGGCTGTTAGCATTTGCCTTATGTATTGAGGTGCTCCTATGTTGGGTGCATAAATATTTACAATTGTTAGATCTTCTTTTTGGATTGATCCCTTGATCATTATGTAGTGTCCTTCGCCAGTCTATGTCTTTTCCTTGGAGCATTTAATCCATTTACCTTTAAGGTAATTATCAATATGTATTTTCTTATTACTATTTTCTTAATTGTTTTGGATTTGTTATTGTAGGTCTTTTCCTTCTCTTGTGTTTCCTGCCTAGAGAACTTCCTTTAGCATTTGTTGTAAAGCTGGTTTGGTGGTGCCGCATTCTCTTAGCTTTTGCTTGTCTGTAAAGTTTTTAATTTCTCTGTCAAATCTGAATGAGATCCTTGCTGGTAGAGTAGTCTTGGTTGTAGGTTTTTCCCCTTCATCTCTTTAAATATGTCCTGCCACTCCCTTCTGCCTTGCAGAGTTTCTGCTGAAAGATCAGCTGTTAACCTTATGGGTATTCCCTTGTATGTTATTTGTTGTTTTTCCCTTGCTGCTTTAAATATTTTTTCTTTGAATTTAATTTTTGATAGTTTGATTAATATATGTCTTGGCATGTTTCTCCTTGGATTTATCCTGTATGGGACTCTCTGTGCTTCCTGGACTTGATTAACTATTTCCTTTCCCACATTAGGGAAGTTTTCAACTATAATCACGTCAAATATTTTCCCAGTGCCTTTCTTTTTCTCTTCTTCTTCTGGGACCCCTATAATTCAAATGTTGATACGTTTCATGTTGTCCCAGAGGTCTCTAAGACTGTCCTCAATTCTTTTCATTATTTTTCTTTATTCTGTTCTGCAGTAGTTATTTCCACTATTTTATCTTCCAGGTCACTTATCCGTTCTTCTGCCTCAGTTATCCTGCTATTGATTCCTTCTAGAGAATTTTTAATTTCAGTTATTGTGTTGTTCATTACTGTTTGTTTGATCTTTAGTTCTTCTAGGTCCTTGTTAAACGTTTCTTGTATTTTCTCCATTCTATTTCCACGAATTTGGATCATCTTTACTATCATTATTCTGAATTCTTTTTCAGGTAGACTGCCTATTTCCTCTTCATTTGTAGGTCTGGTGGGTTTTTAACCTTGCTCCTTCATCTGCTATGTGTTTCTTTGTCTTCTCATTTTGCTTAACTTACTGTGTTTGGGGTCACCTTTTTGCAGGCTTCAGGTTTGTAGTTCCCATTGTTTTAGGTGTCTGCCCCCAGTGGCTAAGGTTGGTTCAGTGGGTTGTGTAGGTTTCCTGGTGGAGGGAGGTGCCTGTGTTCTGGTGGATGAGGCTGGATCTTGTCTTTCTGTTGGGCAGGTCCACGTCTGGTGGTGTGTTTCGGGGTGTCTGTGGCCTTATTATGATTTTAAGCAGCCTCTCTGCTAATGGGTGGGGTTTTTTCAGGTAGACTGCCTATTTCCTCTTCATTTGTTAGGTCTGGTGGGTTTTTACCTTGCTCCTTCATCTGCTGTGTGTTTCTCTGTCTTCTCATTTTGCTTAACTTACTGTGTTTGGGGTCACCTTTTTGCAGGCTTCAGGTTTGTAGTTCCCATTGTTTTAGGTGTCTGCCCCCAGTGGCTAAGGTTGGTTCAGTGGGTTGTGTAGGTTTCCTGGTGGAGGGAGGTGCCTGTGTTCTGGTGGATGAGGCTGGATCTTGTCTTTCTGTTGGGCAGGTCCACGTCTGGTGGTGTGTTTCGGGGTGTCTGTGGCCTTATTATGATTTTAAGCAGCCTCTCTGCTAATGGGTGGGGTTGTGTTCCTGTCTTGCTAGTTGTTTGGCATAGTGTGTCCAGCACTGTAGCTTGCTGGTCATTGAGTGGAGCTTGGTCTTGGCGTTGAGATGGAGATCTCTGGGAGATTTTTGCTGTTTGATATTACGTGGAGCTGGGAGGTCTCTTGTGGACCAATGTCCTGAACTTGGCTCTCCCACCTTAGAGGCAGAGCCCTGACACCTGGCTGGAGCACCAAGAGCCTGTCATCCAGACAGCTCACAATAAAAGGGACGAACAAAAAGAAGGAAAGAAAGAAGAAGATAAAATAAAATAAAAAACAATTATTGAAAAAAATTTTTTAAGTAATTTAGAAAAAAAAAGAAAGAAAGAAGAGAGCAACTAAACCAAAAAACAAATCCACCAATGATAACAAGTGCTAAAAACTATACAAAAAAAAACCCACAACAAAATAAACAAACAAAAAAAAACGGACAGACAGAACCCTAGGACATATGGTAAAAGCAAAGCTACACAGACAAAGTCACACACAGAAGCCTACAAATACACACTCACAAAAAGAGAAAAAGGGAAGAAATATATATATATATCATTGCTCCCAAAGTCCACCTCCTCAATTTGGGATGATTCGCTGTCTATTCAGGTATTCCACAGATGCAGGGTACATCAAGTTGGCTGTGGAGATGTAATCCGCTTCTCCTGAGCCTTCTTGGAGAGAGTTCCCTTTCTCTTTGTTCGCACAGCTCCCGGGGTTCAGCTTTGGATTTGGCTCCGCCTCTGCGAGTAGGTCGCCTAAGGGCGTCTGTTCTTCGCTCAGACAGGACGGGGTTAAAGGAGCCGCTGATTTGGGGGCTCTGGCTCACTCAGGCTGGGGGAGGGAGGGGTACGGAGTGCAGGGCGAGCCTGCGGCGGCAGAGGCCAGTGTGACGTTGCACCAGCCTTAGGTGCGCCGTTCGTTCGTTCTCCGAGGAAGTTGTCCCTGGATCCCGGGACCCTGGCAGTGGCGGGCTGCACAGGCTCCCGGGAGGGGAGGTGTGGAGAGTGACCTGTGCTCGCACACAGGCTTCTTGGTGGCGGCAGCAGCAGCCTTAGCGTCTCATGCCCGTCTCTGGGGTCCGCGCTGATAGCCGCGGCTCTTGCCCGTCTCTGGAGCTCCTTTAAGCAGCGCTCTTAATCCCCTCTCCTCGTGCACCAGGAAACAAAGGGGCAAGAAAAAGTCTCTTGTCTCTTCGGCAGCTCCAGACTTTTTCCCGGACTCCCTCCCGGCTAGCCGTGGTGCACTAACCCCTTCAGGCTATGTTAACGCCGCCAACCCCAGTCCTCTCCCTGGGATCGGACCGAAGCCCGAGCCTCAGCTCCCATCCCCCGCCCACCCCAGCGGGTGAGCAGACAAGCCTCTCGGGCTGGTGAGTGCTGGTTGGCACTGATCCTCTGTGCAGGAATCTCTCCGCTTTACCCTCTGCACCCCTGTGGCTGTGCTGTCCTCCGCGGCGCCGAAGCTTCCCCCCTCCACCCCGTGTCTCCAACAGTGAAGGGGCTTCCTAGTGTGTGGAAACCTTTCCTCCTTCACAGCTCCCTCCCACTGGTGCAGGTCATTTCCCTATTCTTTTGTCTCTATTTTTTCTTTTTTCTTTTGCCCTACCCAGGTACGTGGGGAGTTTCTTGCCTTTTGGGAGGTCTGAGGTCTTCTGCCAGCGTTCAGTAGGTGTTCTGTAGGAGTTGTTCCACATGTAGAAGTATTTCTGATGTATTTGTGGGGAGGAAGGTGATCTCCCTTCAATCTACTTCCGCCATCTTCAATCTACCACAAGCGTGGTTCTGAAGCAGCTAATAGAATGTCTCCACTCTCTGCACCCCTGTGGCTGTGCTGTCCTCCGCGGCGCCGAAGCTTCCCCCCTCCACCCCGTGTCTCCAACAGTGAAGGGGCTTCCTAGTGTGTGGAAACCTTTCCTCCTTCACAGCTCCCTCCCACTGGTGCAGGTCATTTCCCTATTCTTTTGTCTCTATTTTTTCTTTTTTCTTTTGCCCTACCCAGGTACGTGGGGAGTTTCTTGCCTTTTGGGAGGTCTGAGGTCTTCTGCCAGCGTTCAGTAGGTGTTCTGTAGGAGTTGTTCCACATGTAGAAGTATTTCTGATGTATTTGTGGGGAGGAAGGTGATCTCCACATCTTACTCTTCCGCCATCTTCAATCTACCACAAGCGTGGTTCTGAAGCAGCTAATAGAATGTCTCCACTTAAATTTTAATGCATTTCAAAAAATTTTTTTAGTTATTCTTGAATGTTTTGTTTCACTTTCAGGTGAAGTTAGAATAATTTTACATTTAAAAAAGAACACCCTCTGAATTTTAAATGAAATATTAACTTGTGAAGATTGAAAATATTATAATACCTTGGAATAAAGGGTGCGTGTCTGTGTTTATGTGTATGTATGTATATATACCAATTGATGTTTTATAATATGTCTATCTATCTCCTAATTAATATAAATATATAAATATACAAAAAGACTATATAAAGAATATGTATATATATGACTATGTATATATATAGATATATATATATGCAAATTTTTGTGCTTTCCTCATCTCTAGACTTCAAGTTCCTAGAAAATAGAAATTCTATTTCTTTTGTAATACCGTGGCTCTGGCCAAGTACCTTCCATATTTTGAGCAA
The DNA here is from genome assembly GCF_002837175.3 of Physeter macrocephalus. Classification (NCBI taxonomy): domain Eukaryota; kingdom Metazoa; phylum Chordata; class Mammalia; order Artiodactyla; family Physeteridae; genus Physeter; species Physeter macrocephalus. Next base: position 71,081,097 of record NC_041221.1, on the reverse strand, counting down.
ATGAATCCAGGTTCACTTTTTACATGGAGACAACAGGCTAGCACCATGTTAGGCAATGCCTCCCATACTCTTTCCAAGAGGCAGTTGGAAAATAATTACATCTGAAAGTTAATTTTTTCTTTTCTCCTTTATATCCTGCTTTGAAGGGATGTTGCTGATGAGGTGGGGGTAGCGTGTAAGGGAAATGTTGTAGGACATCTTTTGTCTCATGCACACGAAGATAGCAGATTCCACAAATTAAGAATTATGTCTCACCATCTTAAGAAAAGTGTCTTCATCCTTGGTACATGATAGAATTCTTGTTCACCAGGAAGGGATATAAAGAAATGGAGAGATCAGTAATTTAACTGTGGTCAGATAGTTGCTCACTGCAACAAGGAGGATAGTAAACAAAAGATGGACTTCTCCAGTTGATTTGCTTAATGTGAGAGGTTTAAATTCAGTCTCTGGCTATAGAGTTAAGGTGAAGAATAAATTATACAATTGTCCAATGGATTTGATCAATGTAGACTATGAATATGGATTATTCAGTCCAAAGAATCCTTTTCAATAGCAGTGATTTTTTATTTATGTAGAAAATTATTTCAACTTGCTAATAAATTTTTCCTGATTATAAATAATCTTAATTCTATTTTTCAGTTCATAACTTTGTAAAATATGTGTATTCTTTACACTGTCTTGAATGTTTTTCAAGCATATGCTTTTTTAATATTTATGGTATTTAAATAATGTTAGTTATAATTATTGAAGTCACATTATTTCTATATATGTATTTAAGTTTTTTACTTTAAAACCAATATAAATGTTTTAATTAAAAATCTAATTAGAAAAATAAATTAATATAAAAGCGAGGTAGCTATTTATATCTGTATGCAAATGAGTCATATCTTTGTCTATTCATGAATAGGTCAAAATATATGTTTATATCAACAAATGTGTTCATTTAAATTTTCTCAGGTACATTAATTACATAAACATTTCTGGGAAAAGGATATAAAAGATATGAATATATGATGGCACTGAATGCTTTTCTTGTTTTAATTTTATTTTTAATTGTGTGAAGAACTCATCACAGTTTACCATCTTAACCATTTCTAAATGTACAGTTCAGTAGTGGTAAGTATATTCACATCATGTGCAACCAATTTCCAGAATTTTTTCATCGTGTAAAACTGAAGTGCCATACCCATTAAATAACAACATCCCATTTTCCCTTCCCTCCAGCTTCTGGCACTCACCATTCTATGTTCTCTTTCTATGAATCTGACTACTCTAAGACTTTGTACAAGTGGAATTATACAGTATTTGTCATTTTGTAACTGGCCTATATCACAGCATACTGTCCTCAAGATTCATCCATGTTGGAGCATGTGCCAAAATTTCCTTACTTTTAGTGATGAATCATATTCCACTGTAAATATATACCACATTTCATTTATCCATTTATCTGTCCATAGGCACTTGTAGGGCTTCTACCTCTCGGCTATTGTGAATAGTGCTGCTATGAACACAGGTATACGGGTATCTCTTTGAGATCCGGCTTTCAATTCCTTTGGATATACACCCAGAATTGGAATTGCTGAGTCATATGATAATTCATTTTTAATTTTTTAAGGAACCACCATACTGTTTTCCAAAACAGCTATACCATTTTACAATTCCAGTAGCAATGCACAAGGGTTCCAATATCTCCACATTCTCACCAACACTTGTGACTTTCTGGTTTGTTTGTTTGTTTACTTTATGTAATAGCCATCCTTATGAGTATGAGGTAGTATCTCATGGTGGTTTTGATTTACATTTCCCTAATGATTAGTCATGAACATCTTTTCATGTGCTTATTGGCCATTTGTATATCTTCTTTGCAGTAATGTCTATTCAGGTCCTTTGCTCATTTTCTAATCAGATTGTTTTATTATCATTGTTGAATTGTAGGAGGTTTTTATATATTCTGGATATTAACACCTTATTAGTTAAATTTTTTTGCAAATATTTTCCCATTTCCTAGATTGCCTTTTTGCTCTGTTGACTGTGTCCTTTGATGCATAGAAGTTTTTAATTTTGATGTAGTCCAATTTGTCTTTTTACTTTTGTTGCCTGTGCTTTTTGTGTCATATCCAAGAAATCCTTGCCAAATCCAATGTCATGAAGATTTTCCCCTATGTTTTATGTAAGATTTTTATAGTTTAGGTTTTACATTTAGGTCTTTGATTAATTTTGAGTTAATTTTTGTATATGGTGTAAGATAAAGGTATCACTTCATTATTTTGCATGTGGATATCCAGTTTTCCCAACACCATTTGTTGAAGAGACTGTCCTTTCCTCCAATGAATGGTCCTAACACCCTTGTTAAAGATCACTTGGCCATATATTTTCTGGGCCTTCTATTCTATTCCATTAGTCTAAATGTTTGTCTTTATGCCTGTACCACAGTATATTGATTACTGTAGCTTTGTAGTAAGTTTTGAAGCCAGGAAGTCTGAGAGTTCCAACTTTGTTCTTTTTTTTCAAGATTGTTTTGGCAATGCTTTTTATTTTAGTTTCTTATTTCTCATTCTTCTTTTTCTTCCTTCAAATTTGTTTCTCTTATTATGGTACTTTTTCTTTTATAGTTTATATTACTGCATCTTTCACATCTGGAAGAAAAATGGACCAAGACAGCCTATATGAGTGACCAAAAAGTAGTTGTCTAAAGTAGGCAGGCCTTAACACCGTGTGGAATAAATCTCTAACTCCTTTCTAGGAAAGGAACTGTGGGGCTGGAATAGAGACCTGAAGCAGGAGTTAACAAACCTATGTCCTTGCCCTGTCTGCAGTTCTCCTTAAGTATCTAATTTTGAGCAAGCCACTTTACTTCTTTGGACATCAATTTTCTCAAGAATCAAAAGGAGGGGGAAGGTTTCTAAACTCTAGAATTCTACCATTCTTCAGGAAGACCAGACTTAGGAACTGAATCTTAGCCCAGGCAATTCAAACCCTCAGGAGCTGGCAGTCTGCTTTTGTCCTCTCTCTAGTCTTTTCTCTTTTCAATTATATTTCCTTTCTGACTCCCATTACTTTCCTTTCCTTCCCGGAAAACTCTTTATTCTTCATTTTGTCATCATTGTTTCTAGTTTCTCAATTTTAACTTTAAAAATTTTCATTCTATTTTCAGAAGGGGAAAAAAAGTACCAATGTTCTGATCCTCATGCAATTAAACACCATGCCACACTCTATCCCTTCTTGTGGAAAGTTCAGTTACTTATAGAGACGGCACCCAAAGAGGTTGAGTAGCTGAACATCTACATAAGATGATAAGGGAGAACTGGGCAGATACACACTTCTGTCCTCCGCTATTTGTGCCCATTCCTGAAATCTGCCATTGGGGATATGGAGAACAGTGAAAGGTGGGACATTCAAGCCTCCTATTTCTTCCTTCAGAATATTAATGGATCCTTTCTGTCTCTTTTGTTTCTTTCTCAAATCCCTGACATAGTCCTCCTAACTTGAATGACTCCACTAGGCTCGAGCTGGTCCCTCTCACTTCATCTTCTCTGTCATCCACCTTGCGCATCACTGCCAGGCTAATCATAAAACTGTACTTAAAGCTGTCATTTGCTCAAAAATCTACAGTGGCTTAATGTTATTTTTGGCATTAGTTACAAATTCTTCTGTTTGGCTTTCCAGGCCACTCGTCATCTGATAGTACTTTATTTCCCAGCCCTCCCCTTCAGGATTCTTTAACAGCTCACCTCCTTTCATGTATGCTGCTCTTATTTCCAACCCCTTGCCTTTGCCCATGCTGTTTTTCATCATTTGTAAGAATGTCTCTCTTCACCCCATCTACCCAGCGATTTTTGTCTCCTTCATAAAGCTTCCCTCAATTACTCTAGATAATAACAGATTTTCCTCCTAATTTTTTTTTTTTTTTTTTTTTTTTTGCGGTATGCGGGCCTCTCACTGTCGTGGCCTCTCCCGTTGCGGAGCACAGGCTCCGGACGCGCAGGCTCAGCGGCCATGGCTCACGGGCACAGCCGCTCCGCGGCACGTGGGATCCTCCCGGACCGGGGCACGAACCCGTGCTTCCTGCATCGGCAGGCGGACTCTCAACCACTGCGCCACCAGGGAAGCCCCCCTCCTAATTTTTTATGCCTATATAATCAGCACCATACAGCTCAGCATTTAATTTTTCTTTATATTTTTGTTTGTTTCCCCAGCTGGATTGCAAACTCCTTTAGGAATGTGAACTTACGTTTTCAAATTTATAATACCACGTGTAAATGGAAGATGCCATGATTATTTTTAGAACCAAAAATGTTTCTATGTGTTCAATGACCTATGTATTCAAGTCCCTGGAATTAATTCAGCACACAGAACTATCTCACATCTTATGCAGCATGCCACTGCTCTGAAAAATGATTCCTAGTATTGAGGGAGCCATTGGGTTTACTCCAGTGAATTCCAAATTGAGTTACTTATCTTCTCTGCACTTGAAAGTCTAGCAGGTTCGTGTACTTCTCTTTTAGGAAATTACTAAAGTGAATCCTTCTGATCAATGCATCCAAGAGCAGCTCGGTGTCTTCCAAAATGACGACAATGTACAAAATAAAAGAACACGCAATGAAGCCAAACCAAGAAGAAATTTCTCAGCTTGTCAATGAGATGAAACAGTTTTACAGGCAGATTCTCCAAGTGGCAAGCCTCCAAATCCCTTGCAGATATAAATTACAGCATTTGAGAAGTCACACAGCAAGGAAGGAGCCTAATTCAGTCATTTCCCAAACTGGTTTCAGTTCCTCCTCATGTACTGTGCAATGCATATTAATTTTTTTCATATGAAAAAGGAGTGCCTTTAATGCTGCCTTTCTAAAGAGGTCACATCTATGGTAACCTCATATGTTGACAGTTCACAACTCTATTAGTTATGTATAGCTTCTACCCTCCTATGTTCCCTAAATCTTGCTCATTTCTCACAGATACTAAAGCTACCAAGTGAATAATCAAAAGGAGAAAGACCACTGGTTTAGTCACTACTTCATTTTAATCCAGCCATGTGATTAACAGAGAATTTATACAAAATATCTATTAAAAGGACTCTTAAACGTGTTCAAACTTTTGAATAAACATGAGTTAAATACAGTGCTAGGGTTTTTAGGAAAAATATAAACTTTCATAGATTTCAGTGAAACAATAAAAGCTAGGGTTAGAAAGAAGAAGTGAGACTGTTTAGTGAAATTTTACTTTGGCCTTTGCTGGCAGAGGCTAAGGGACCAAGACTATTTTGCCACAAATATGCTTTTGCATACAATTCTGAATGTCTGCATAGAAGCTTCGCTTTATCTGAAATCTAGAGAAAGAGCTGTGATCTCCCAGTCACTGTAGAAAAAGAAGCTCTGTGTTATGTTGCAGATGGTCAATTTCCTCTGGTCACATTCACTCATTATACACTGGGAAGGCAAAGAGAAGTGTGAAGTGATTTGATAGGACGATGCTTTTTATATAGGCATAGTGGATTATTTATTTTTAAAATGTCAGTTAGGAAAGGGTGTCATGCTTGTAGAGTAATATATATGAAAATTAAAGTCATGAACTCCTGCAGGGGGGCTCGTATTGAAAGTCACCCAAAGACTTACAGTAAATACTCTGTTAGCTGGCATGGTTAGAGAATGAGGTCCTCTGATTAAAAATATGTTGCAGTTAAGTATACATTGTAATTGCTTCATCATGCCTAGATTTTAAATATTCAGGAATTAGGGTAATGTAAAGTAGTGAAGAAACACAAAGGCTCTGAATTCAGATAACCTGATTCCAATCCTAGTTATAGTCCTTGACAGAGGTATGATGTTGATTAAGTTATCTATCGTCTCTAAGCCTTAATTTTCATATCTGGAAAATGGAGACAAACACAGATTAAAAACCATGCTAGGACTTCCACTTCTGGCCAATATGGAGTTTTGGGAACTGGATTTTCCCTTTTGCCTCACACATAATAATAAAGTAGACACAATACATGAAGCATTGGTTTCCAAGACACTGGATATTAGGCAATGAAGAACATAGACCCTGAGATATGAGAAATGAATGATGTGAGAACTCTGGCTGCCCAAGCTCACAACCTTGAGAAAGTTTCTTGGTCATGGAGCAGAGAGGAAAAACCAGGTGTAGTCCAGCAAAATCAGAGTTAAAGAGACAGAGCTGGGTACCGAGGGACATCAGGGCAGCTGTAATTCATAAGGCAGAGTTCAGAGAAGAAAGAGTCACAAAGAAAGAACTCCAGAGAACTGCACAGAGTCGATCCTTCAGTTCAGCAGAGTATTGATCACCACATACATGTGATGAAAGTAACTGAGACTGGGAAGAGACTCACCAACAGGATTAGAGGGACCAGTACCCATTGCTCACACAGAGTCAGGAAGTACTTATTCCCAACAGTTAGAGTGGAAAACTTTGTAAGTCACGTGGACTTGGGAGAGTACTAAGAATAGCCTTGGCCTCAGTAGTAGAGAATAATTAGCTCTAAACTAAACATGGCTCTAGTACTACATAAAAAGTCTTATAGAAAGATCTGAAAATATGAAAACGTTTCCAAATAACTATGTCTCAGAACACAATGCAAGAATATTTACAAAAATACAAAAATATCCAACACCTAGAAAGGTAAAATTCACAATCCCTAACATCCAATAAAAAATGACCAGCTATGGAAAAAGAAGGAAAAAATATGACTCATAATGAGAAGAAAACTCAATCAAAACCAACCCATAACTGACACAGATGTTAGAATTAGCAGACAAGGACAATCAAACAGTTGCTATAACTATATTCCATACATTCAGAAACTTGAGACATGGAAATATAAAAAAGGCATGGATCAAATTTTTTAAGATGAAAACTAGAATGTCTGAAATGAAAATGTAACTACATGGGATAAGTTTCAGATTAGATATGGCAGAAGAAAAGGTAGTGAACCTGATAATAGAGTAATGGAAACTGTTCAAAATTAAACACACAGAGATAAAATAATTGAAAAAAAGTGAAAAGAATACCAGTGAGCTGTGGAACAACTTCAAGTGGCTTAATATATGTGTAACTGGAGTCTCTGAAAGAGAGGGGATGATAGAAAAAATATTTAAAGAAATAATCGTAAAATATTTTTTCCAAAATTGATGAAAACTATAAACACATAGATCCAAGAAACTACGCAAAACCCAGCACGCACACATACACACACACACACACACACACACTACATTAAAGCACAGTATAATAAAATTGCTCAAAAATAGTGATAAAGAGAAAAACTTAAAAGCAACCAGAGAAAATAGATGTGCTATATACAGAGGAATAAAGACAAGGAACAGCAGATTTATATATATATATATATATATATATATATATATATATATATATATATATATATATGAAACAATGAGAAAAGATAGTGACCAATATCCAGAAGAAAAAATGTCAACCTAAAATTCTATGCCCCAGGAAAATGCCTTTCAAACACAAAGGCAAAAAAGACTTTTTCCACCATACAAGACCTGAAAAACTTTATCACTAGCAGAAACACACCACAAGAAGCATGAAGGAACTTCTCCAGGCAAAAGGAAAATGACATCACCTAGAAATCTGGATCTACACATATAAATGAAGAGCACTGGAATGAAAACAATGTAAGTACACAAGATTGTTTTCTTGTGATTTAAGTAACTTCAATAGAAAATTGGCTATTTGAACAAAAATAATAATGTAGTATAGGGTTTATAACAGATAAAGGAAATTGAAATGCACCAATAGTACCAAGGCTAGGTAGGAGGAATCTGAAGTATACTATTGTAAATTTCTCAAAATAAACATGAGGTGACATGTCACTTAAAGATAGACTGTGATAAGTTAACAATGTATACTATAAACCCTAAAGCAACACTAAAAGAACGAAACAAAGAGAGCTAATAAGCCAACAAACAAGATAAAATGGAATCATTAAAAAAAATTCAGTTTATCCAAAAAAGGGAGAAAAAGAGGAAAAGGAGGACAAAGAATGAATGGAATAAATACAAAACAAATAACACAATGATGGAATTATACCTAACCACATCAATAACTACATTGAATGGGAATGCTATAAACACCCTGATTATAAGGCAATAATTGTTAGATTGGATGTAAAAGAAAGATCCAAATATTCAATATTTTCAGGCTCTTTTAATAGAAATTGGCAAGCTGATTCTAAAATTCATATGAAAGTGTAAAGGATCTATAATAGCCAAAACAATTGTGAATAAGAATAACAAAGCTGGAGAATAACACTACCTGATTTTAATATTTATTATAAAACTTCATTAATCAAGACAGGATGGCACTGACAAAGATCAATAATTATATCAATGGAACAGAATAGAATCCAGAAATAAACCCACATATATATTGACCACTAATTTTCAACAAAAGTACAAAGATAATTCAATGGAGAAAGGATATATTTAAATAAGTGGTGCTGGAAAAATTGCATATCCATATGCAGTGAATAAATTTTGAATCATACCTTGTATCACATACAAAAATTGACTAAAAATGAGTCATAGACTAAATGTAAAACTAAATAACAAAAAAGACATCATTTAGAAAAAAACAGAAAATCTTTGTGACCTCGGTTTGGTCAAAGATTTTTTAACTATAACACCAAAAATGTGATCATAATATTAAAATTTGATAAATTAGACTTCAGGAAATTTAAAAATTTGAGCTTTTTGATAGAAACTCTTAAGAAAATAAAAATAAAAGAAAGATTGAAAGAAAGTATGTCAAATCATGTACTTGATAAAGGATTTGCATCTAGATTATATAAAGAACTCTAAAAACAATAATAAGAAAATAGATAATCCAGTTTTTTAAAAAATTGGCAAAAAATTTAATCAGATACTGACCAAAGAAGATATACAGATGGCAAATAAGCACATGAAAACATATTCTGCATCACTAGTCATAAGAACAATGCAAGTCAAAACCGCAATGAGATACTACTACATATATATTAGAATAGCTAAAATTAAAATATCTGACCATACCACATGTTGGTGAGAATTTCAAGAAATGGAACTCACATACATGCTGTTGGGAATGTAAAATGGTGCAACCATAGTTCGGCAATTTCTTAAAAAGTTAAACATATATCATTCCACTCCTTGGCAGTTACAAGATAAATGTAAACATATGTCATACAAAGACATACAGAAATGTTCATAGTTCCAAACTGGAAACAAAGCAAATGTTTATCAACAGGTAATTGATAAACAAATGGTGATATATTGATAGGAAAGAACACTGCATCAAAGTCCTGAAAGAGGAATGTTGGTTGTAGAAAGAGCTGGCCTGGGAATCAGGAGTCCTGAGTTGTAACCCTGATTCTTCCACTAAAAAGCTGTGTGAACTCATTCAATCAACTTCATTTCTTTGGACCTCAGTTTCTTTATCTGCTCAATAAAGCAGAAACATTTACTTTTACTCTGAATTGTTTTTAATTCCCTTATTCACACAGGCACACTAGACTAAAGAAAATGAGGCAGGGGATCTTATTAAAAGGATAATGGAGTCTGATCAATTTCTGCTATTATTTGATTGGCTATTGTAGAGAAGCTGTGCCTGCAATGGAATAAGAGAGATAAGATATGGTTGGAAAAGGACTTTCACTCCAAAAGGAATAAGGAGACAATAGTGCACTCCTGGCCTCTGAAGCACAGGATTCAAGGTGTGAGCCCAGAGTATAATTATCTAGTTTCTTGGTAGCTCCAAAAGAGTTCTTTAGCCAAAAGTTTTCTGGATGTTTGCTTTTTCCCCTCCTCTACCCTACCCCTCTCCAGTGTTTCAAAATTATCTATTTTATAGCATTGAAAAACAAAATTACATAACTAAATAAAAGCTCATTTGCTGTTTAGTCTATTCAATTACAATGACACCTGTATGGAAAGAATCTGTGGAAAAATACAAATCCTCAAAGTCACAGGAAGTCATCTTTATAGTCAAGCTGTCTTAATTCCACAGCTGGGCTGTAATAAAACCAATCTTGACATGGTGATCGAAGGATAATTGGTCATCTAGAAAATTACATTCCCACTGAATATTTTGTACGTTGGCCAAAATTTGTAGTGGTGTCAAATTATTTAAGATATATACAGAAGTGTTTTAAGCCAAGAAAATTTGTTTTCTAGTGCAAGAGTTAAAGTGAGTAATTTTAGCTATGCCTGAGGGAGTGGGCTACATTTGGAATTTTCATTTAAATGAGTATATATATATATATATATATATATACACACACCCCTATCCATATATAAACACATATATAAGGATCTTATTGCTTATTCTTGTCCTGGTAATGAGAATAAGCACTATTCTGATTTACTCCATGCCTTATCCCTCTGAAATCTTACATGGTGTTATTTAAAATGTCTTCACATTGAAGAAATTCTACATTTTCCTTTTGCTGTCAGAAATAAACTACTTTAACATGGACATAATCCCCTGCAAACATTCATACTTATAATCACATTCATGCACATCCTGGGTCTTTTCTGACAGCTTGCAAATATCCCCATTCTCCTTTGCATGCAGCCTTCACAGTTACAAAACTGAAATTTCTTTGGCCACTTTCTCTTTTTTTTTTTTTTTTTTTAGCCTTTCAGATTGTTTTTATTTTTTTGTTTTGTTTGTATGTTTTGTGTTTTTTTAGCATCTTTATTGGAGTATAATTGCTTTACAATGTTGTGTTAGTTTCTGCTGTATAACAAAGTGAATCAGCTATACATATACATATAGCTTCCCCCTCCTCATATACTCAAGTCCATTCTCTAGTAGGTCTGTGTCTTTATTCCCATCTTACCCCTAGATTCTTCATGACATTTTTTTTTCTTAGATTCCATATATATGTGTTAGCATACGGTATTTGTTTTTTTCTTTCTGACTTACTTCACTCTGTATGACAGACTCTAGGTCCATCTACCTCACTACAAATAACTCAATTTCTCTCATGTTTATAGAGCTCAGCTTTTCAAATGGTTTTTAAAAATGGCTTAGACACACCTAAGAAAAATATACATTTCTTTTCATTACCTGGCTACAAGTCAAAATTTTTTAACCCCCATTTGCCAAGAAAGCAGTGTTCCCAAGTGTGCTGTGTATCAGCAAATCGAAGATGCTCTTGATAGTCACTTTTCTACCTCAAAAAGCTCCTATCATACCATTTTCTTCTACCCTTGTTGCACATGGTCATTTGTTACCCACAGATGAGCTATGCATGTATCCCTCTTCCGTTGATGAATCTCTGGCTCCTATGTAGTATCTAACCGAACCCCATAAACTTAATCTTTATAAGCCTTGGAAGGACATAGTAAGTGAACAAAGATTTTCTATTTTCAGGGACAGTTTGTTTCTAAAAACAGTTTACATGATGTCTTAGGTTGGGTTCCCCAGAAGCAGACCTTTGTCAAGGATTTGTGTGCAACTGATTTAGTGAAGATATGCAGAGAAACGTGCAAGGGAATGCAGGAAGCAGAGGAGAGAAGGAGAAGGAGTCCAGCCATGGGTGATTTCAGGCAAAGTCTTGTGGGGCTTCAAGTTCATCCCATAGAGAGACTTGGGAGTATGATTTACACCTCAAAGTTTGTCTCCTTTGACGTCAGGGGCTGTGCCACTGGCTAAGGAAGGGTCTGGGAGATATAAAACCCCAGGCCCTTCCAGCTCTTGGAACATCCTGATAATGAGGCTCTAGATGTCTGAGGGGAGTCCCTCAAAGCAAGTCAAGGTGCAGACCACTAGAAGCGAAGGCACACAGAAGTCAGGGGAGGGACACACACCACACTAAAAGGATTCTAGGGGATATGGTCAGCACCAGCAGCGTTGCGGCACTTAGCAAACATTCACTGAGCACTTGCTCTGTGCTGGGTACTATACTCGATGCTGGGGACAAGTTGGTAGCAAGTGGATCCATTGCCCATTCCAGCTAAGTTTAAAGTGGGATTGAAAAATAATGGATGACTCAAGCCAAAAACCACACAAATGAATGGAACATTACAACCTGTGGAGTACTTTGAAAAAAAAGTCATGAGAGCATTTTTTAGAGGCACCTGATTTAGTCTTGGGCTCAACAAATGCTTTTCCAAGGAAACGACTCAATATGTAGCAATTTGGTTTCTTGGCTCTATGAAGAAAACCCACATTGTAGTTACTAGTGTTTTAGTGGTTTTGCTAGGTAAAAACAATTTGCACACTTCTAGATGTCCTAAAGCAATTCCCAAATTCAGGATAAACCCTGTGAAAAGGTTTGAAAAAGTGAGCCAGTGGAAAGGAGATAATAGGAGGGTGTTCAGATTGAGTGAACTAGGAAATATTCTACAGTCTAAACTTTATATAGGCAACACAACATAACAAAAACAGCCTGAATAAGAAGTTATACACATATAAACAATCAATGGTCAGGTTTTGACAGCAAGGATGATTTCCTGACCAGGGATAATGAATGACAGGGATTTCCCATGGTGAGACAACATGACTGCCAGGCACCAGGCTAGGTGCTCTATTCATTATTTGGTTAAGTCCTAACAAACAACCCATGAGTTAGGTACTATCTTCACCTCTACTCTGCAGAAAGGAAAACAGGAGAAGAGGGTAAGCAATTTGACCAAGGTCACACAGATGCAAAGCGACTGAATTAGACTGAAACGGAAGTTTGACTTCAAAGCTGAGCCATAACCAGTTTGTTAGACCGGCTAGGAAAGCAGTACCCACTTTTGTGAAAACTCTCACTGGAGAAAGAAGTAGAAACTGCGGCAGGTTAAAACTAGCAGGGTACTAGCTAATTATCCACTTTAGCTAGAAGACTGGCTAGCTAGCTAATATGTCCCTTTTCAAACAGTGTGGGTCCACAAAGGAGTCAGCTGTGCACATAGCAATCACATTCCGTTTCCTTGTAGGCGAGCATGCTGTGAAGCCTTCTCTGTGGCCTCAAACACATCATCCTTAGACTATGAGTTCCAAGATTTTTATCAAGGAATGCACAGGGTCAATGCCTGAGAGTAGGTTCCTGATGGCCACGAGATCTTGACAACTAGAGTCACCATCAGCAAAAGAAGGTGTCTTTTACCACAGCACAAGGCATGGCTTATGAGACAACACACGCACTGCCTTTTGAGCATAACAGCTCAAAAATGTGAATTTCACATCATGAGTCTATCACCCATAAATTACACTGGGACGATAGATTGGTTTTGTCCTCTCTTGTATGGCGACTCTGAGAGATTGGTAGTGACTGCCTGGAACACTGCTGCAAAGAATGCAGGCTCAGCAGGAAGGAGCACCAAGACCAATGGGTGAGGTCCTTGGTGGGCACTAGATGGGGGAGAATGTACAACTTTTTGGCCACACGTGTTGAAGACTCACAGAGGACTCTGGACAAAAACACAGATTCCCAGGTCCAGGGCAAAGCCACTAACCCTGCAGGCTAGGTGCCTGGGAAGTGGCATTTTTAACATGTGATTCTTATGATTAGGTAAGTTTGGGAAACATTGAGATAACTATTTTTTTCATCCATATGCACTTTCAGGTTTTGCGGAGTCAAAACACTTCTCACAGTTAAATTGTATTTGAGTTGAACAGCCCTTTCTGTAGCCGTATGTACTTGCACGTGTGTGTGTGTGTGCATGTACCTGTGTAAATGTGCAGGCATATGTAACAAGGATGGGCTTTTCTACCCTTTTGCCAACCCAACAGAGACTAGTGATGGGATCTTTCCTTCTGTATCACCTCCCCTCCTCCAGGGGTCCAGAACTCACATCTTCTTTTGAGTGTGTCAGGGAGTTAAAAAGTGTCCCGAGTAGTACACGGAGTCTCAGCTCATTCTCAAGTGAGAGGCAAACATCTTTCAGTTGTATGATCATGGCAGGATGCAGGCGAGAAGCTGCCTAGGGAGGGCCCTTTCATCACCTCCTCTGCAAGGCCAGCAGGCACTCCCAGTCCAAAGGCCAGAGGTCTGCAGCTTCCATGGTGGCTCCTGTTTCTGACCCCAGGCAGTTACTGGCATTCTCTCTTTGTTAACAGCTTCCTTTCTCCTTGACTTTCCCCAGTTCCCTGACTGACCTCCTCCTAGGTACCACCTCACACTTCTCTTTCTCTTTTCAGCACAGATATACCTCATCTATACCCTATTTTCTTTCCTCTGCATGCACACGTGTGTGTGTACATGTCACAAACTTTTATACTCCACTCTCCTCCAGCCTCTCCTCTGATTTTCCTGGCTTGGAAGAAATTTTTTTAAAAACCAGCAAATATTTACTGTTTATTTTCTTCTCTTCCTGCCATAACAGTCCTAAGTCTTTCTTTAGGCAATATGAATATCTCTGGCTCTATCTGACTTTATGATCAGGAAATCCAGCAAAGAAAGAAAAGGCAAAAGTTAAATACTTCTCACTCTTATCTTGTATTTCTTCACTAGAACGTAAGCTCCCTGAGGGCAGACGCTTTGCCCATTTTTGTTGAGACTGAGAGCTTCAGTTCTTGGTATAAACTATGGCATGTGCTAATAAATCTTGTGGAATCAATGCATGAATGACCATATTTCCAGCCTTGACTCCTCTAGTGCCCTTTTTCTATCCATAACTCATCCAGGGTTTCAAGGCACAGCTCAGGTCTCCCTCCTCTAAGAAGCCTCTCCTGTGTATCCCTGGTTTTCTCTAACCCCTTTGGTACTTTTATCTATATATCACACTACCTCCTTGTTTGTTATTTCAACAACTTTTAGCTAATTTATTTAGTGAAGGCAAATGATGTTTTCAACAAACTTACAATAAATACTGTAGTGAATTTCATTCAAGTTGTTTCTTAGAAATCCTTAAAGCAGACCTATGGCAACATTCCAGAGTCTAATTCAAGAAAAGTAAGTTGGGTCAAAACAGTGCTCTCTGGGTACACAGCTCTTTGACTCTTTGACTTGTCATTCTTCTTCATTTATTTTTAATATGTGTCATATTTCCTCCTCACTTCCTTCATGAACAAAGGATTGTGTGTTTTCCCCTACAGAGATGAGCGGGGCTCAAGGCACGTAGTAAATTCCTACTGATTACTTGATTGATTTTAAAGACGGGAGGGTTATTTCAGACTCTGAGATTCTTCACACGGATGGCTGTGGAAAATGTGTCCTTCCTAGTTCACAGGAAGGCCTCCCTAGTCTTGTGTCGTGGTTATAATGCTCTGTGGACAATAAAAGAAAATGTGTATGACTGTAAACACATGTGCTCTCCCATCCTCCATCAGAATATAAATGAGAATTAAAGTCCATGAAAATGATTAATTAAACCTTAAGGGGGTGTTTCTATTTGTTCTGAAATGTGGCCCATGACTAAAAGAAAATACAATTCTAGGATGCTTGGGCTCTTGAATGTTCTTTTCCTTTTCAAAACTTTGTCTCAGTTCAGAGCTGCCTTAGCAATTTTTGGCCAGCAACTGAAGGGAAGGGAAAATTTTTGCCACAGCATTTGTCTCCATTTCAGCAATGAAAACAAATGGTCAGAAGGTACTGGCAGCGCAACTCAGATTGGAGGAGGTGATTTTTCTTACGCATCAGTCATTAATATCAAAAAAAAAAAAAAAAGAAGCAATAATATTGATGGGATTTCATACTAAACTCTAAACTAAAGAATCTTTTCATGAAAAGAAGCAAAAGATAAAGAAAGAAAAATGAAAGAGGACATCATTAAAAGTGAAGCCTGGACCAAGGAGAGAACAAGGCTTTGATTCTTTGCCCCAAGATCTAGCAGGGCTGGTTGGGAAGGAAATGATGAGGGTTTGTATAATAAGTAGCCCAAGCCCAGTCTCCTTGTACCACAAATCCCTCATCTCAGAATTTTCTATTCTTGAGCTCTAATGCTCTTCCCTGGTAAAGCAAACACATGTATGTTGTTAGTGGTTTCTTTATAATTATGAGTTGTTGAGCACTATTCTAATTGAGGATGTTTATACATGTACTTCAACAAAGATTTTAAAAGAATCACAGACATTTAAAGGGCAGTGGCTTTTTTTTAACATCTTTATTGGAGTATAATTGCTTTACAATGGTCTGTTAGTTTCTGCTGTATAACAAAGTGAATAAGCTATATGTATACATACATCCCCATATCTCCTCCCTCTTGTGTCTCCCTCCCACCCTCCCTATCCCACCCCTCTAGGTGGACACAAAACACTGAGCTGATCTCCCTGTGCTATGCAGCTGCTTCCCATCTAGGTCCATCCACCTCACTACAAATAACTCAATTTCATTTCTTTTTATGGCTGAGTAATATTCCATTGTATATATGTGCCACATCCTCTTTATCCATTCATCTGTTGATGGACACTTAGGTTGCTTCCGTGTCCTGGCTATTGTAAATAGAGCTGCAATGAACATTGTGGTACATGACTCTTTTTGAATTATGGTTTTCTCAGGGTATGGGGGCAGTGGCTTTTAGGCATGAGTATTTTCTCAATTTATTGATGATTTCTTTTGATTTGCTTACAAAAATAATATAGTTCTTGGTTTGATAATAATTTATAGGAAAAAATCATTTCGTAGGTATGTTCTAGCATGAAAAACTTCATGCACGTGGTAAATGGGTCACCTCAACCCAGATGAATTTTACAAGGGTTTTGAGTCTCCTGAGATTTGGACAATTTCTAGGTGCCTGAACTATGGATGAGTGCATTAGACTAGATAGAAAGCATCTTCCATGACAATATGTGCTCTTCACTTTGGGACTGATCTTTTGATTCTTTTGCCTACAGGGGACTCTAGCCAGATCTTAACTGCATAGTGTTTTCCATATCCTCAACTCCTCAGCAAACTGGCAAAAATAATTCAGGACTGCTAGCAAAAAAAAAAAAAAAAAAATCATTATCTTTTGATTAATCTGGATAAAGTGAAAAATGAGAAACAGAAGCCAATAACAGAACATGAATTTTGCAAACCATAGTTAAAGAAGCCCCTCTTCAGACTTAGAATCTCAAAGAAAATTACAGAAAAAATGCTGTAGAAAGGATTCCTTGTTTTCATTCACAGGGAAAAAAATCACTGTAGTGCTTTTTCTGGTAAAAAGGATATATCTGGGGAAAAAAATATTGCCAAACCAACCAAAGCCAAGTCATAATGTCCAGTACCTTGGAAAAAATAGATTCTAGTTTCTTCATTGTACCACACCTGGGCAAAAAACAAAACAAAACAAAAAAATCTAAGATTGACTAGAAAAAAGGAAAACACTTAAAAGTAGATTTCCAATGTCCTTATCATTAAAATGTTAAAATGGAAATAATTATATTGGCAATGAAAATAAGCACTGAACAGGGACAGCCCACAGGGACAAGATCCTCAGAACATCAGTGTAAAATGAAAGAAAACTAAGGAGTCGGTCTAATGGGTGTTGACCCTAAAATATATTTGGTAATTGTGTCCTGTTCCTTATCTCTATTTCTGTTTGACAGTCACCTTCACATATTTCTTTCACCAGCTTATCTGGTGTCATATTAGTGAAGTGTGGACAATTTGAATAGTGTATTACTATCCAAGCTTACAAGCCTGTCTTCTGTAACAAAGATCCCAAAATAACAATGGCTTAAACAGAATCGAAGTGAATTTCTCTTTCACATAACAGTCTGAATATAATGGTGATGGTCACAGGGACTCTGACTCCTAATTGCTTGCTCTGCCAACCTCAACCCTCATCTTCCATTTGACTCTAAATCAGCTACTCCACCTCCTGCCTTAACCTGAGAAGGGGCCTTTTCCTTAAAGGGCAGGTTTCAGAATCTTTGCATATCACTTTGATTCACATTCATTTGGCTGGAGCTTTGTCATGTGACCACATCTTGGCTGAAAGGGTGACTGGAAATGTAGTCTTTGAACTGGAAGTTATGTGTCCCTGGTAAAACTGAGTGGGTCTCTTATTTTTCATGCTCAATTTGCTAATGGTCCTTTGGCATTTCACCTGGCTTTCAGGATTCTTATTATTTTAGGGACGAAACTTACTTCCAGACACACTTTATGTGCTTTGGTAAGAGTTCAGGGTGCTTCCCATCTATTTATTTGTCAATCACAAACAGCAAGCACCTTACACTAATGATATTATTTGCTCATGCTTTCCAGTTCCTCCCTGATGGATACCTCTGACATTAGGCTAAAATTTTTGTTTATTTTTGCTTGTGATAATATTTATCATAGTACTCAAGTCCCACTAAATTTCGACTCTAAAATGCCCTTTAGTGTCTTTAGTTATTGGATTTGTTGTGTGTGTGTCCGTGTGTGTGAATAAAAGTTTTGTTTTATTGGCGAGTGGGGGATGGCCTTGGTTGGGCTGAGGGGTGAGCTTGGTAATCTGAAAGAACAACTAGAAAATCTGGACAAGATTTTTAAAATATTTGGAGACATCTCAGAGAAAACAGCCAGTGGAGGGGCTTCCCTGGTTAAGAATCTGCCTGCCAATGCAGGGGACACAGGTTCAAGCCCTGGTCTGGGAAGATACCACATGCTGCAGAGCAACTAAGCCCATGAGCCATAACTATTGAGCCTGAGTGCCACAACTACTGAAGTCCGCGTGTGCCTAGAGCACATGCTCCACAACAAGAGAAGCCACCACAATGAGAATCCCGCGCACTGCAATGAAGAATAGCCCCCGCTCTCTGCAACTAGAGAAAGCCCATGCAGCAACAAAGACCCAACACAGCCTAAAAGAAATAAAATAAAAATTTTTTTTAAAATTAAAAAAAAAGAAAACAGCCAGTGGAAAATATTGGGGCTATATTCTAAGAGAAGAACAAAGATGAGAGGTCAGGCATTTGGGTTCACTTTGCTCCTAAGGGCTTCTATGAATTCTGCAAAGAACCTGAGCAGAGTATTCCTCAGATGCACAGGTGTGTTCCCTTCATAATAATTCATCAAACTATAAAATTAGAATTTGTATAATTTCAATGTGCGATATACTTTAAAAAATTTAAAAGGAAGCATGTTTGAAATAAAACAAAGAAATTATATAGAAAATAATATACAAACACCTACATGCCCAAGATTAAAAGGATTCTATCATTTAAAAAATTTTATTTTCTATATTTGTAATAAATGTTTATAGTAAATGTTTTGGATATAGCCAGAGTTCTACCCCCACCTGTGTTTCCCCCATCCTTAGAGGAAATACCATACTGAATTTGGTACACCATTCTTAATGCATGGATTTGTACTTTTTCTATACATATAGTAAACATAAAGAATCTAGTCTAATACTTTGGGTTTTAAGTTTCATATGGAATATCACTATCTTTTGCTGTTTGGACTTATCACTCCATATTGTTTTTGAGATTTATCCATGTTGAAATGCACAGATCAAATTTATTCATTTAGACACCTATATATAACTTTAGTGTATGGATAAGCCAATTTATTATTCATTCCCCTACACATTTGCTACTAAAAACATTGCTGCAGCAAACATCACTGTACATGTCTCTTTGTTCTCATGCTTGCGAGCTCCCCTTTAGGTGACATCTAGAAAGGAAAAGACAGGGTCCTAGGGCATACATATCTTCAACCTGAACACATATTGTCAGATTGCTCTCCAGAAGGGTGTCATAATGAAACTCCCAAGAGCAACGTGGAAGACCTCCTGTTTCCCCACATTCTTGCCAGTACTTGATATTTTCAGGCTAGTTATTACTTTATGTTTGGGGGGAGTTTAAAATGCTATCTCAATGTTGTTTTAATTTATCTGCTCCTGACTACTGGTCAGGTTGATCACATTTTCCTTATGTTCACTGGCCATTATTTTTTTCTCTTTGTGAATTGCATGCTAAAAATGGACCATTTTTTTCTATCGGGTTCATTGCATTTTTCTTACTGATTTTTAGAAGATCTTAAAATGTATTCTGTGGGAGGAAGTGAGAGAGTGGCATTGACATATACACACTACCAAATGTAAAATAGATAGCTAGTGGGAAGCGCTGCGTAGTACAGAGAGATCAGCTCGGTGCTTTGTGACCACCTAGAGGGGTGGGAGGGAGACGCAAGTGGGAGGGGATATGGGGATATATGTATACATATAGTTGATTCACTTTGTTGTACAGCAGAAACTAACACAACATTGTAAAGCAATTATACTCCAGTAAAGATGTTAAAAATAAAGATATGTAAAAAGCAAATAAAAATAAACATTATATTTGTTTTCCAAAAAAATAAAATAAGATGTATTCTGAAACTTTATTCTTTGCCTGATAAATGAGTTGCCAATATCTTCTCCCAATATATGACACATCTTTTTGTCACAATGAAGCTTTTATTATTATTAAAAGTTTTTATTTGTTATTAATGACAATGTAGTTCAAATTTGTCATTCTTAAATTTTTGTTTGTGTTTTTTTCTATCTTAATTAAGAAACAACTACTTATTCCAGTGACATTACTTTTTATTCTAATAATTTAAAAGTTTTGTTTTTCAAATTTGAGTCTTCAATCCATCTGGAGTTGTTTATGTATAATATGAGGCATGTATGTAACTTAGTATTATATATAGAACATCACAGTAGTAGCAGAAGTTCCATCCTTTCCCCAGCTAACTGAAATGTCATCTCCGTTACAGGCCTATCTCAAATATGTACGTGTGTCTTTTTAGAATGTGCACTGTGTTCATCCCTGAATGAAGGTCTCAGTGTCCATCTGGTATCATTTCTCACCAGCTTTATGGAATTCCTTTAATGTTTCACGTAGTAAAGCTGAAGCTGTGCCACTGACACATTCTTTTGGCTCTTTTTTATACTAAAATGTCTTTATTTGCCTTTTTCTTAAAGGATATTTTCACTGGATATAGAATTCTAGGTTGATAGGTATTTTGTTTTATGTTTTTGTTTTTCCTTTCAGCACTTTTAAATGTTGTTCTTTTATCTTCTCTACATTATTTCTATTGAGATGGTAGCAGGTTTTTTTTTTAAGATTATTTTTCTCTTAATTTTCCCTCTGGCTGCTTTTAAGATATTCTATTAATCTTTGCTTTTCAGCCACTTGATTATGATGTGCCTAGGTGTGGTTTTCTTTGTGTTTATTCTGCTAGAAATTTTAAAGACTTTCAGAAATGTGAGTTTAAAATTTTCATTGAATTTGGAAAAATTTTTATTCTTTTTAAAAAATAGATTTATTTATTTATTTATTTTTGGCTGCATTGGGTCTTCATTGCTCTGCGCAGGCTTTCTCTAGTTGCAGTGAGCGGGGGCTACTCTTTGTTGCGGTGTGCCGGCTTCTCATTGCGGTGGCTTCTCTTGTTGTGGAGCACGGGCTCTAGGTGCACGGGCTTCAGCAGTTGTGGGCATGTGGGATCTTCCCGGACCAGGGCTCACACCTGTGTGCCCTGCATTGGCAGGTGGATTCTTGACCACTGCGCCACCATTATTATTTCTTCAAATGTTATTTTTTCCACTCCACTCTCTCCTTTTTTTCCTGTGTCTCTAATGGTACATATATTTTCTTCTTGTCCCATAGGTCACTAAGGCCTTATTTATTATTTTCACTTTTTTCCCTCTGTATGTCTAAATTTGAATAATTTCTATTGACCTATTTTCAGATTCACTAATATTTTCGTCTGTAGTTCTCAAGCTACTTTTAAGCCCATCTAACAATTTTTTAACATTTTAGAGACTATTATTTTAGTTTTAGAATTTCTGTGTGGCTCTTTTCTGTAGTTTTTGCTTTTCTGCTGAGCCTGCCTGCCCACCCTCTCATTATGGCCAGCTTTTCCTTTAAGTCCTTGAACATACTTCTAATCATTGTTTTAATGCCTTTGTGTGCTAATTCCAACAACTGCCTCATCTATGGCTGTTTTTATTGACTGTTTTCTATCCAAGTTTGGGTCACATTTTCCGACTTCTTGATATGTCTAACAAATTTTTATCATATGGTCAACTTTATGGATGCTCCATTGTGAGAGTTTGGCTTATATTGTCTTTCTTTAAGGAGTGTAGAATTTTACGGTGGATCAGCTTGATTCTACTGAAGCTTGATTTTAGACATTTTAGGAAGAGTCTGGATAGCCCTTACTGTGGGGCCAGAGCAGCTCTGCTAAAGGCAAAGTATTTTTGAAGCTTCAATTGAATGCCTGGGTTGTTCATGAGGTCTCTCCACTCTGGCTTGTCAGAACTCCAATGTTTTAATGTGTCACTCTTAGAATCCCTGACCTCTTCACTCTCTCCTAGAAACTGTTCTCTGCAGGCATCCTTGAGTCTTGCTTTGTGCATTCACAGCTTGCTGTTCGGCTTAAGAGTCCAGAGGACCCTTATAGAGATTTTGGGGGTTCTTCCTCTGCACAACTCTATCCTCCTGGTACCCTACTCCCATAAATTCCAGCTCCATCAGCAGCCCCAAACTCCATATTGCATTCTCCATCCAGGCCTGTCATTGCTGTCTAATAGGTTCCTACTTCCTGTTTGAATGGAAAGTGTCCTAGTCTGGAAAGTGCCCTCAGGCAGAGAGCTGGGTGAATGTGGGCCTCACCGCAACCCTTCACTAGAGGATCAGAGCCCAGTGCTGCTTGTTATACAATGTCTGGGAACAGCTTATTCATATATTTTGATTTATATGTATTTACAGTGGGAAAATGATTGTGATCCTCATTATTCCATTACTGCCAGAATCAAAGGTGTCTATTTATGAATTTTTACATCTATTATATCTAAATTCCTGTCCCTTCTTTTATTCTCAGCATTATAATTTGTGCTACCTTACCTTTTTTCTTCAGCAATTTAAGTAGAGTCTGCTCTTCAGACTCAGACTGGAGCTACACCATTGGCTCTCCTGGTCTCCAGCTGAAGATCCTGGGACATCTCAGTCTTCATAGCCCCATGAGCCAATTCCTTATAATCAATCAATCAATCAATCTATCTATTTATCTATCTATCTATCTATCTATCTACCTACCTACCTATCTATCGTGGTTTGTCTTTTCATTCTCTTAACCATGTCTTAGAGCAGAAGTGTTTTAACTGCTTCTGCTCTAACCATGTCTTAGAGCAGAAGCAGTTAAAAGTTCATCTCTAAACCAAAGCTCACAGATTTTTCTTCCATGTTTTCTTCTAGAAGCTTTATTGCTTTGCATTTTACATTTATCTCTATGACCCACTTGAGTTATCTTTTGAGGAAGGTGTAAGGTCTTACCCAGGTTTTTACTGTGCATGTCAATACCCAGTTGTTGACATACAGCACCATTTGTTGAGAAGACTATGCTTTCTCCACTGAATTGCCTTTTCTCCTTGGTCAAAGATCCATTGAATATATTTGTGTGGATCTCTTTCTGGGCTCTCTATTTTGGTTCATTAGCCTGTTTGTCTATTCTTTTAGCAAGACCACATTACCTTGATTACTGTAGCTTTACAGTAAATCTCGAAATCAGGTATTGTGGGTCCGCCACCTGCGTTCTTTTTCATCAGTGCTTTACTTCCTTTTTTTCCTCTCACCCTCCTGCTCTATTCTTCCCCTTACCACATTCCAATTAGCATCGGAATCTTCGTCTTGTGTTCTACTTATGGAAGACCAATGTTATGGACTGAATGTGGTCTCCCCAAAAGTCATATATTGAAGCCCTAACCCCAGTGCATCTGTATTTGGAGATAAGGCCTCTAAGGAAGTAATTAAGTTTAAATGAGGTCATAAGGGTAGAACCCTGATCCAACAGGATTAGTGTCCTTATGAGAAGAGACACCAGAGCCTTCTCTCTCTCCCTCTCTCTCTCTCTCTCTCCATGCATGCACCAATAAAAGTCCATGTGAGGACATAGCAAGAAGGCAGCCATCTACAAGCCAGGAAGAAAGGTCTTAAAAGAAACAAAACCTGACAGCTTTTTAACCTTGGAGTTTCAGCCTCCAGAACTGTGAGAAAAGATATTTCTGTTGTTTAAACCACCCAGTCTGCTATTTTGTTATGGCAGCCTGAACAGACTAATACAACCAGAATAAGACAAAGTACAACTTTTATAAATATCAAGTAGCTGGATTCTGTTTCCTTAATCCAATATGGTAATCCTTGTCTTTTAACTGATGAGGTTAATTCATTTAAAGTTATTCTATCCCTGACAGTTTTCATTTCTATCACTTTATTTTATGCTTTCTATATCACATATTTTTCTTTCTTTTTCCTCTTTTGAAAACAAGTATTAGACTGATATAGTTTCCTTAATTCATTCTTTCCTTTCATTGGTTAGGAAATTATACACTTAATCTTTATGATGTTATGGTTTATGGTTTGATTTTTAAAATGCATGCCTTCTGAAAAAAGTTCAAAGTGGATCAAGAATTTTACCACATTTCCAAATATTACAAGGACTTTAGAAACTTTAACTCTGATGGCCCCCCTTCTCTTACATGTCATTTTCTCAGATTTTTATTTTGACTTTGTTTTTATGAGTCTCACATTGTTCATAATTATTTTCATTTTTATATTGTTAACATGTGTTTAGGTTTACCCTATGTTTGCCAATTATTTTGCCCACTATTCCTTTTGGAAACCTCTCTTCCTTCTGGGTCCAATTTTCTTTTTTCTGAGGTAAATACTTGAATAATTGCTTTAGCAAGGGTATGCGGATGGTAAAGTCTCTATGTCACTTTGTTTAAAATTGCCTTTATTATGCTTTCACTCTTGATTGATAGTTTGTCTGATTTATAATTCTAGGTTGACAGCTATTTTTTTCAGCAATATGAAGATATTAGCCAATTGTACTCTGGCTCTATTGTTACCACGAGGGGGTCTATTGTCAGTAGTTTTTCCTTTATTTATCTTACTGAAAACTTTTTATTCTGGGACCTAAATATTCATGCTTTTCATCAATTTTATAAAATTCTCAGCCATCCTCTTGTTACTATTTGACTCTTCATTATTCTTTTTCTTTTCCCTCTTGAACTTTTAGTAGACATATATTAGACCTTCTCATTCTCTCTTCATGTCACTGAATCTCACTTTCATATTTTTAATTTATCTTCCTCAATTGAGTTTTACTTAGTTTCCTTAGATCTATCTTCTAGTTCAATATTTTTGCTTCAGCTGTTTCTAATATGCTCCATAAGCCATTTGGTTATTGCTTAATTTTTAAAGTTCCATTTGATTTATTTTAATCTTCTTTTTTTTTTTTTTTTTTTTTTTTGTGGTATGCGGGCCTCCCTCTGTTGTGGCCTCTCCCGTTGCGGAGCACAGGCTCCGGATGCGCAGGCTCAGCGGCCATGGCTCACGGGCCCAGCCGCTCCGCGGCATGTGGGATCCTCCCAGACCGGGGCGCGAACCCGATTCCCCTGCATCGGCAGGCGGACGCGCAACCACTGCGCCACCAGGGAAGCCCTATTTTAATCTTCTTGATATTTGTTTCTTGTGTATTTCTTAGTTTTGATTCTTTTCATTACCTTTAACTGTTTGAACCCAATAATTTTATATTCTCCAGACTATGCTGTAACATGAAAATATTGATCTTCTAATGCTGCTACCTGTTCCATCTTTAGTTTCTTACCCATCTTGGATTGTTGACTTGTGAAAGTTGAACTTGAGAGGCACTTCATCAGTGGGAGTCATGGAGCATGTATGCTTTGGAGTGGTGGGGTCTTTGTGTCTGACAAGTGCCCCAGAATTATCATTCGTACAGGGGCACATTGGCGTTCATTTCTCATTGTGAGGATTCCTAAACCTTGAGGACCTTGAGGGTAGTGTAAACTCAAACCCCACATCTATGCCTGCAGCCGACCCAAAATATAAATTGCCCAGGAACTCAGGCAGAGACAGATAAACTTTCCTGTTGCCTTCCTGTGTCACTGCACACAGCATTTTCAGTCTTGTATTTTACTCAGGAACAGCCCTTTAAAGTTTCTAGTTCTCTCTTCATGGGCTTAAGGATTTATTCTGCTACCCTAAGGATCTTAAAATAAAAGCTCTTAGGGTGCTTGAACCAGCAAAGTCCTATTTCCCCCACACTCACTTCCACCTGGGGTTAACTGCCAAGGAAAGCCTCAGCTATGCCTCATGGGATTGTGCTCTGCTTTTCAGATTACCTGCCACCTGAGAATTGTTCTTACTTTTCCTGTTATCTCAACTACCCATTTTGAATAATGTTATACTTTGTGTACTTGGGGGAAGGGGTTCAGGTAAATGAATTCACATTATTTAGGGAACAAGAAGCCCTGAATTTGCTTCTTTAAATGTCTCAGATTTTGAAGTTTGATGAAAATTATATGCCAGATCTGAAGTTACTTTACTATTTTGTCCACCTAAATGACACTCAAGGAAAAGTAACAGCATTTAGTTACTTATTATTCTGCTGTGTTGTAATGATCACAGAGTCAGGGCTTGATGTTTCCCTAGAGTCTATTTTGTAGGAAGTATTTTCCTATATTCAGTAACCCTGTTAGTAGCTTGAATCACTGCCCAAACACTCATGTTTCATTGAAAACTCAAGTTTTCATGCATATAAAGAAACTACATCCCACTTGAGGGCTCAAATTAACATGTGGAATACGTTAATTAAGTATATTTTATGTTCACTAACTGTATCATACATTAATTTGAATTTGTGCTTTTTACCCTGAGAATGTGCAACAAGATGGGGTTTCACAGCTGTTTAAATCTCCTTTAAAGAAGCAGAATTGTATTAATGAAACAAAAAGGAATATATTGGCAAGAGAAGACTCACCTTGAGTTGATAACACATGGATCAAATGCCTCTCTTTGTTAGTTTATGAGCATCTTTAAGGTAGGCAAAGTGATGTACAAATTATCTCAGAATCTCTGAAGTAGAGCATCAAGCTTGCCACATGATAGGTGGTAGACAGCTGTGGAAAGAAGAGAGGAGAGAGAGTGTGAGGATGGCAGGAAAGGAGGAAAAGATGTGAGGAAGAAAAGAAGAAAGGGAGGAAGGGAGAGAGGAAGGAGGCAGCTTTTGCCCATCATTATGATACCTATAAAGAAAGAGGAAACCTAACCCACTTCTAGAACCTGGGTGTCTGGGGCATAAATGCAGATGTCCTTAAGTATTACTACAAATGTTTCAGTTCAGTGAAACCTTACATATTCCATCAACATGATTAAAGATTTTAGCTCCTTGCAGCAAAGGTTACATAAGAATCTCTTAAGCTACATGCCTGAACTGGAATTTGTGTTTTCAGTGGCGTATGGCACTTGAAAGTCTCTGTGAAGTTGAGGAGCATGCAGGCCATGTCAGCAAATCTTATCACTCTGAAGAGTCAAATATTTCTGAACTGCACCCATGTTTTGAGAGGACTGTTTCTTCCTTTCTTAATGACCTAAACTTCATTTTTATCCTGACCCATTTCTTATAAACTCCCATGTCTTTTCTTTCAGCAAAAACTAAATTTCATAGACAGGATAGGATGGTAGAAAGCTCTTGTATTCTTCCTGCTCTTGCAGAGACCTCATCAACTCTGTAAATGTTTCTCTTCAAGGGGAGGAGGTATTGTGACTGAACTGTACCTTCAATAAACCTCTTTCCAGCTCAGGGGGGACATTTCCTCGGCTTGGTCAGGGCAGTTTAGCCAAACCCAGATGAAATAATGAATGTGAAAGCACTTTGAAAGTCAAGTATCTTGTCAAGCTGTATTAACGTGGCGAGTGTTATACTCTGCACTAGGATATGGGGTGAGGATGGCCAGCCGTGGGTAGACACACAGCCAAAAGCTAGTGCAGCACAAAAAGGTAGTATCCATTCTGCTCCAAATGCTCCCTCCCTTAGTCCAGGCTGCCACAGAAAAATATCATAGATTGCATGGCTTATAAACAACAGAAATTTATTTCTCACAGTTCTGGTGGCTGGAAGTCTAAGATCAAGGCTCCAGCAGTTTTGGTGCCTGGTGAGAAATCACTTCCTGGTTCATAGATGGCTATCTTCTTGCTGTGTCCTCACATGGTAGAAGGGGGCAGGGAGCTCTCTAGGGTCTCTTTTATAAGGTAACTAATACCATTCATGAGGGCTCTACCCTCATGACCTAATCACCCCAAAGTGCCCATTTCCAAACACCATCACATTGGGGATTGGATTTCAACATATGAATTTGGGGGAGACACAGACAATCTCTAGCCCTCCCAAATGTGCAAATCACTGCCCAAGAGTTTCAATATGGGGGAACTACCAACAGTAGAAAAGAAGACGAATGTACCGTGTTCTGAGAGGAACCTCAAACAAGGAAAGATTGGGGCCATAGACATGAGTGGACTTGGTTCTCCATTTCTTATGTTCCCTCTGGAGGAGAGGGTGGGAGGAGTAGGGTCCCCTGGTCATAGGATTCTGGTTGCTGTTGATGTCACTTCCTGCCTTGGCAAATTTGACTGGGAGAATGAGTGTATAAAAGAACATGCTCTCTATTTCCCTCCTCTCATCATTACTCTTTCTTTCGTCATTTGCCCTACTCATCTTTCCTTTAAATATATTTAAAAAAATAATCTTTAATACAATTTTATTGGCTCCCCATCGAGGTAACAGTGTTTCTTCAAGTGTGATCCATAAACCTCTGGTGATTCCAGGGAATGTAGAGACAATTTGACAGTTTCAGAAGCTACAGCATTGATAATAAAATACTAATAATATCACAGCATAAGGGCTTCCCTGGTGGCGCAGTGGTTGCGCGTCCGCCTGCCTATGCAGGGGAACCGGGTTCGCGCCCCGGTCTGGGAGGATCCCACATGCCGCGGAGCGGCTGGGCCCGTGAGCCATGGCCGCTGAGCCTGCGCGTCCGGAGCCTGTGCTCCGCAACGGGAGAGGCCGCAGCAGAGGGAGGCCCGCATACCACAAAAAAAAAAAAAAAGTCACAGCATAAAACGTTTAAGAGCTTATATAGTTGATAGCATACATTTTGCTTCATATTTGGCTAAAACCACTGATGTATAGAATTTGAATAATTTCTCAGCATAAGTGGAGCATATATGAGAAGAAATGATCAACATATTTTTATTATGTTAATATTGAAAAGTCAAGGTATAGAAAGATAACATTTTAAAATAGTTAGCAAAGAGTTAAATACAAAAAAAAAAGAGTTAAATACAATTCATGAGATAGGTGTATGGGATCAGTACTAAAGGACACCATTTATATATGTTGCTGTGAACATTGAAGGAGACTAAAGTACTTGAGCATTAGAACCCTACTGTTTGCAAAGAGAACAGTTGGCAGAATATTTCCTGATCTTGATCTAATATTTAAGTAAATGAGGAAAACTGAATACTACTATGTTCTAGCCAATAAGCATATATCTTTTTGGTTCATGAGCAAATACCTAGGCATCTTGTATCAAAACCTTGCTTTTTTCCATTAAAGTATGAGGAAGCCAAGGGGAAATTTGTCATAAGCGTTTTTGAAATGAGGAAAGTGAAAACAATCATTTCTCCATGACACTAATGATGTCAATAAACACCATTTCAATGATTTCAAGGGTTTTTCTCAAGAGGGATATCTCAAAATACAGTCAATATCTTGAATAGCTGAAATTCATTACTTGTGAGCTGAAATGGCATAATTTTTAAGGCTAAGTAAATGATATCAGGATTTCTGATACAGATCAAATTGAGCTAAATGTTTGACTCTTTACTGATACTTTTTTTTTTCAAGATAGGGCTGGTGTTGACTATATTATTATAATTGTATTATATATTATAACATAAATAATATATAATATTTATATTATGGTAGACTGTTAGGGTCTTGCTGATAACGTGACATTTTAGTTAAGACTTGAAGGAAGTGCAGGAGAAGAGCAAGCCATTTGGATGTCTGGGGAAGAAAACTACACTCAGAGGGAACAGCAAGTGCAAAATTTCTGAAGCAGAAACATGCTTGGTGTCCTCAGGGGATATCAAGAAGGTCACTACAGATGAAGTACAGTGAGGAAGGGAGAGAGTAAGAGTGATAAAATCAGAGGTAGCAAAAGATTGGGATAAAGTGAGGACTTTGGATTTTACTCTGAGATGAGAAGTTATTGGAGAATTTTGAGCAGAGAAGTGTTTATCTCCTTTTTAATGAGTTCACTCTGCCTGCTGTGTTGGGAATAGACTGAGGGAGGCAAAAGCAGAAGAAGGGAAATCAATTAGGAGGCTATTTCAGTAACTGAGGCAAGAGGAGGCAGTGGCTTATACCAGAGCAGAAGCAGTTGAGGTGGTAGGAAATGGCTGGATTCTGGGCATATTTCCAGTCACTTATTCAATAAATGCTTATGGAACATTTATATACCTGGTGCTATCCTGAGTACTGGAAATGCCATGCTGGGCCAAACAAACGAACAAAAACAAACACAAACCACCATGGTCTCGATTCTCTTGAGTTATGGTCTATTTGGTGATGGGAGGTTGGGAGTAAAAACAGGCAATATAGATGTAAACAAATAAGCAAGAATACATACTATGAAACAAGTAAACGAGTATAATGCAAAAGAGTGTCTGGGTGGGTGGATGGACTTTGCTACTTTGAATTGTGTGTCCGGAAAAGGCCACTGAGGAAGCAGTGACCTATCCACTTGGACCTGAGTGAGGAGAAGGAGGCAATCAAGTGAAGATCTGGTGGATGATCATCCAGGTAAAATGAACTACAAGTTCACAATCAGAGAGCTTGCTCAACCAACAGACATAAATTTGGTAGTGTGGCTGGAGCATAGTGAAAGAACGGGAAAATGATAGGAAGTGAGATTAGGGAGGAAAATTATGTAGAACCCTGAGGGCCATAAAAAGGAATCTGGATTCTATTCTAAGTATTTTAGAAAGCCATTGGAAGCCTTTAAGTAAGAAAACGGCATGATCTACTTTACAGTTTTAGAAGATCCCTCTGGCAACTTTGCAGAGGATGGATTCTGTTTGAGACATACAAATGCAGAGCTCAAGTAAGCAGTCGGAAGCATGAGTCTGAGGCTTAGGAGAGAAGTCAGGTTTGAAGGTACAAGTTGAGTAGTAATCAGTGTATGGATGGCATTGAAAGGGAAGGATATAAATGCAATGACTTCAAAGTGAGTGTGGGCGGTGAAGAGTCAGGACCCCGAGGGCTGCCTGGTCTCTTTCAGAGACCACTCATTCATCTGCTTCCTGTCACAGCAAGACTCTCCAGGGCTTCCCTGGTGGCGCAGTGGTTGAGAGTCCGCCTACCGATGCAGGGGACACGGGTTCGTGCCCCGGTCCGGGAAGATCCCACATGCCGCGGAGCGGGTGGGCCCGTGAGCCATGGCCGCTGAGCCTGCGCGTCCGGAGCCTGTGCTCCGCAACGGGAGAGGCCACAACAGTGAGAGGCCTGCGTACCGCAAAAAGTTCTTACCTCCCACCCCTTCCTCCGTCCACTGCATTCGGACATCTCTCCCCACTGCTTTACTGCATCTGCCCCTGTGACGATCACCTTTCCCTCCCTGAAACACACAGCAAATGGGTTTTAGTGAATGAAGAACAAGCAGGAGAATCGGGGAGAATGAGAGCATTAGGGTGACAGGATGCCAACAGAGAAAGAGCAATGCCTCCAAAAACTGAGGAGTGACAAATTAAAGTGTTGAGGAGGGTCTCCACCATATTTGAGAGAAAATTCCTACCAGAAGCATTGTGGCTTGGGTCTGACCTCTCAAATTTCAACTGCTTGCCTGTGTTTCGGATCACCATCTGCTCCCGAATTTCCCAAGGCCAAGCTTTACTACCCATCTCTGTGACTCCAAGTTGGGCCTCCCCAGGGCTGTGCCAGCCTGGCATGCCACCTGCTATCTGTTATCAGGCCTCTCAGACTCTGCATTATTCTGCCTGCTAGACTGAACCTCTCTCTCACACCTACTAATACATGTCCCTTTCCTACCATCTCTTGTGTGGCTCTAGTCCTAATTCCTGATTTTGGTAGTCTGTGCATCTTGCAACAATTAATGAGGTCCTGATCAGCCATGTCTCTCAACGTGACATTTCCTATAACTATTCCAACTTAGTATCTTTTTACAGTATTCTTTAGGGTCTGGAAGATAGCTTACGAGTGCTGAGTTTTAATTCCCTAACTTATTACGCCGTAAGAATCTGCAAACCTTAAAAGGTCTCTGGGCTCAGTTTAATACATACGCTGTGATTAACCTTGACTCCCAGTGAAGGCTGCCCCTTTACAAAGCATGTACTCTCATATGTTTATCAAAATTAATAGAAGCAGTGAGGGAAACGGTGACTGAAATGAGGAGCACTTGGTAATAAGGTCTTTTTAATATCTTGTAATGGGAAAGGCTGGACCGAAATTCGGTGGACAGTAAGGGCTTTGCTGCAAATTATAACTCTTCTTTCTGCTGCTTGGTAAAGGAAGACACAAGAGTCCTGAGGGAGTTATTAGAAGTTGAGAAGCAAACGTCACACTAATCTTGAAAAATCAACTTACAACTTAATATATATTCATTGAATTACATAGCCTATTATTTATTTGAAGCTTGTTACGGGTTGAATTGTATCCCCTACAAATTCATATGTTGAAATCCTAACCCTCAGGATCTCAGAATGGGAAAACAGGTTTGTTGCAGTTGTAATTAGTTAAGATAAGGTCATACTGGAGTAGGGTGGGCTCCTAATCCAATATGACTGGTGCCTTAACGGAGAAATTTGGACACACACACAGGGAGGGTGTCATGTGAAGATGAAGGCGGAGATCTTCAAGCCAAGGAACACCAAAGATTGCCAGCAAACCACCTGAAGCCAGGAGAGAAGAATGGACAAGATTCTCCTTCAGAGCCCTCAGAAGGAGCCAACCTTGCCAACATCTGGATCTCAGACTTCCAGCCTCCAGAACTGAGAGACAATAAGCTTCTGTTGTTGAAGGCACCCAGTTTGAGGTACTTTGTTACGGCAACCCCAGCAAACTAATACAAAGCTTGAGCAGACATCAATTAGATTTTCTACAATATTTTGGTCACATTTTCCATCTTGCATTAATAAAAGTGCAGCACAGTTTGTCCGCACTCCAGAATTTTGCTAGCACAAACACTCACCTCATCACAATCACCACAGGGAGGAAGAAAAAACAAGCCAAGCCGAGGTGTGTGTGCAAACACATGCTTGCTCTTCTGCAGAAACTGAAGGCACGCTTCTTAATTTAGGCATATTTCCAAAGAGGCTAAAGAAAGGAAATCACATTTAAAACAAACATTTACCCCTGTTGCTAAGTAAATGCCTCACAACATTACTATAGTATCAGACATGAAAATTAAGCCAGAATTATGCAGCTGGGTCTAATGCTGTCTATTCAGGTGCTAGTGACTGACAAAGGGAAATAGTTGCATTTTGTATGATAATTGGTTGGGGATGTGCAGCATGCATTTAAAAACCGTGTCAGGACACTTCTGCATATCAGAAAACAATCTCATTAACACATTTCATGAGACGCTTGTGTAGTCAAGGAATTTTAATAATTCCCGAGGCCTTGGACAAGGAATACAATTCAAACCATTTCAGTAATAGAAAAAAAAAATCGATAATCTTTATACCGCCATTGGTAATGTCAAACTCATAATTCCACCTTTATTAATATTTCATCGTTTTATCAGAATAATTACTACTTTGTAGTACAAGTAAAATTATGTGCTTATGGAAACATGGACATGAGCAGCCTATTTCTTCCATTCAGCTGACACAGTAGAATCTACTGAAATCGGGACTAGGATGACAGAGGGTATGCAAGAAAAATGCTGACGTCTTATTTGTTGTTTTCAAATTTATACAAAACCCGAAGGGTAAAAACCAGCCCGAACAACAGGTAACCTCCCCAAGCTTGATCTGGTGGTTTGACTTCATGAAACTTGCAGTGAACGAGACATTAGGCTTCGCCCAGCTGACCAAGGACTTAGGAAATCACTGCTTCTATTCTGATGCCACATTCTTGATCTGCCCCACTCCCATCCCGCCTAGACCCACAGGGCTCAAGACTCCTTCTGAGCAATTCAGACAGGATGCAGCAGCACATGGAATCCACCTAGCAGACCCTAATCAGCTTGGTTTCCAAAGCCTGTCTGTTAGAACTAAGGTAAGGGTGAGTCATGGGGCCCATGTTCACCACCCAACCTGTTAGGGAGCATTGCTCTGTCATTTTCACAGCTAGACCTGCAGGCAACATGTGCTCTGTTATGATAGGGCAAGGAGTGCTCAACTTATCAGGGATCTGATTGGCAGAGCAGCCTTAGTACTTTATAATAGTTGTTAGAACTGTTCACAGAACACTGTTTTTTGCACCTCAGGGTAAATCATGTGGCATGAAGCCATGCCCCATCCCATGTGGAGCTGGGGGCCAGTGGGAAACTTCAGTTTTCCCAGGAAGGGGAAGCCTCTCTCTTTACTCTAAGCACTACAAAGGAGGCACTAAATTTAAATGGAAACAAGAGAGATGTAGAAGAGATCTGAAGAGCTTAGGCTCCTACACGAAGAAGAATGGTTTGTCTTTCTAACAGAATTCAGAGTCTCCTTGGAGGGGTTTTAAACAACGACAAGGAAGATTTCTCTTTCACCCATTTTGGAATACCTATATACCATGTACCTTGGAAGATATAGAAGAACAATGTCAGACAAAATGGTGCCTCATGGTTTTAAAGGACTAGGACTCCATTCTTTTCTGTTGCTATGAAATCCCTTGGAACTATAGGAAAGAAATTAGTTTTTCCAACTCTTAATCAATGAACACCTCACATTCCACCCACAGGTGCTCTTCTTTTAGGTGTCTTTGCTGCTAATCCTCTTTAATCTCCTCTTTCTTCTCTATGTTTGGTCTTCCAAAACTGGCTCTGCATTATACATTCAGAGAGTCCTCCTGTGAAAAAAGAACTAAAATAAAAAATACAACGTGCTTTAGGGGCTTCCCTGGTGGCGCAGTGGTTGAGAATCTGCCTGCCAATGCAGGGGACACGGGTTCGAGCCCTGGTCTGGGAAGATTCCACAGGCCGCGGAGCAACTGGGCCCGTGAGCCACAATTACTGAGCCTGTGCGTCTGGAGCCTGTGCTCCGCAACAAGAGAGGCCGCGACAGCGAGAGGCCCGCGCACCGTGATGAAGAGTGGCCCCCGCTTGCCACAACTAGAGAAAGCCCTCGCACAGAAACGAAGACCCAACACAGCCATAAATAAATAAATAAAATTTAAAAATTAAAAAAACACACAGCGTGCTTTCAAAAATGGTTTAACGCTTTGTGCCTTCAAGCTTAGTATACTCACATACAAAGAAAGATCTAAGAACCCACTCATTGCTATACCTTATCTTGGTTTGTTGGACTTGTCAATTAAAGGAAGTATTTTCATGTTCAGACATACCCAGGGAATAGTGAAGGAAAAAGAAATGTGGATTTAAATAAAGGCTCACTAAGAAGGAAACGTTAATGGATGGATGGAAAAATCAGCTTAGTATAGAAATAAATTTATGTTAATCTCAAGTCCAAATTCAGATGGGTGATACAATGCTCTAATGGTCTGGAAGTTAAGCTTTGAAATGCCTGAAGTCTCATGTTCCCAATAAGTTTCAGATTATTTCAGCTTGACTAAAAGTAGGGAGAAAGGGAAATGACATTTCTGCTCTCATTTTTCCCCTCTTTGTGAGTCTCAGTGATGAATAGTGGGTGAATGAGAGCAACTGGGGGTTTTGACCAATGGAAGAAAATTTGGAAACCTTGCTGCCATCTATATCCAGTTTTTAAATTATTTCACTCAATGGGCAAGATTCGGTGATGAGAGTTCAGAGAGACAACACTTTTCCATCCTAGCTGTGCCAGTAGCTCCCACAATCATAGTTTCCTTTATTTAAATGCAATTATTAAATCATTCTTTCATTGGTTCAACAAAAATTTATTGAGCACATGCTATGTGCCAGATATCATTCTAGATCCAGGGTTACAGCCATAAAATATCTGATAGAATTTCCTACCTTCAGTGAGATGGAGGAAGTGAACATTAGACAAGTAAGTGAGACTGTAGGGTACCCGATGGCTGGAAAATCTATGGAGGAAAATAAAGCGAGGAAGGGCAATGGGGACTAACGGGGATTGACTTGAGTACTTAAGTTCAAAGTAGGGAAGGCAGGCAAGACTTGGCTGAGAAGAAAATATTTGAGCAAAGATCTGAAGAAGTGGGAGGACCAGACGTGGATATTTGTAGGAAGAGCATTCCAGGCAGAGAGGATAGCAAATACAAAAGCCTGAACATGCACCAGACAGAACATTTGTCAAAGCATGCCACGTCCCTTTTCCTACCAAAGTAAATGTCACATAGAATGTAATTCTGCTCTAACAAAGGTAGCCAACAGCATGTGAATTCTGCATTCATAGTACAGTTTATTCTGATCAGTAAGATTATTGCATGAATTTGATGAAGTGCCTTGGGACTTGGTCCATGTGTTACATCCATCTTACGTAGCTTTCTATTTGTTTTTGTCTTATACTGGTAATACATAAATACTAAATTATTGAAAAGATAGAAACAAAACAGACCTTTATACAGTGAAATGTGACAGTTTCCTCATCCCACTTCCTCTGTTCTAGTCCCCATCCACCTACTGACCTCCTCATCCCAGAAGAAACTACTGTTACTAGTTTGATATATGTTCATATAGTAACTTCATGGTTAACCTTTTAAGAAACTATCAGACTGTTTTCCAAAGTGGCTGTGCCATTTTAAAATTCCACCAGCAGTGTCTGAGGTATCCATTTTTTCTACATCCTTACCAACACTTGTTATTATCTTTTTGATTATAGTCATCCTAGTGGGTGTCAAGTGTTATCTCATAATTTGATTTGCATTTCCCTAAAGAAAATGATGTTAAGCACCCTCTCCTGTGTTTGTTAGACATTTGTATATATTCTTTGGGTAAATTTCTATTCAGATCCTTTGCCTATTTTTAATCATTGTATGATTGAGTTGTGAGAGTTCTTTATATATTTTAGATATAAGTTCCGTGTTAGATACATGATTTAAAATATCTTCTCCCATTCAGTCTTTCCACTTTCTCTGTGGTGACCTTGAAGCACAAAAGTTTTTAATTTTGATGAAATCTAGTTTAACTATTTTCTCTTTCACTTTTGCTTTTTGATATTATATATGAGAAGCCATTGCCAAAGCCAAGGTCATGAAAATTTACCTCCATGTATTCCTCTAACAGTTTATAATTTTGACTTACACTTAGATTTCTGATCCATTTTGAGTTAATTTTTATACATAGTGTAAGGTAGGGGTCCAACTTCATTCTTTTGCATGTGAATTTCCAGTTGTCCTAGCATCATTTGCTGAAAAGACTCTTCATTCTCCATTCAGTTGTTTTGGCACCCTCTTCAAAAATCAATTCACTGTAAATGTGAGAATTTGTTTCTGGATTCTCTATTCTAGTCCATTGATCTATACGTCTGTCCTTAAATCACTATGACATGGTCTTGCTTACATTTGCTTAGCAGTAAGTCTTGCAGTCAGGAAGTGTGAATCCTTCAACTTAGTTCCTTTCCAA
Organism: Physeter macrocephalus; assembly: GCF_002837175.3. Lineage (NCBI taxonomy): Eukaryota > Metazoa > Chordata > Mammalia > Artiodactyla > Physeteridae > Physeter > Physeter macrocephalus. Next base: position 71,043,643 of record NC_041221.1, on the reverse strand, counting down.
GACAGTTTTGCAATTTGGGGTCCCTTGTATACTCATACAAATTTTAAGATCAGCTTGTCATTTTCTGCAAAGAAGCCGGCTGGGATTTTGATAGAGATTGTACTGAATATGTAGAGCAATGGGGAGAGTATTGCTATCTTAATAATACTGCCTTCTAATCCATTGACGTAGGATGTCTTTTCATTTACTTACGTTCTTTAAATTTGATTCCAACAATATGTTTTCAACGTACAAGTCTTGTACTTCTTTTGTTATAGCTATTCATAAGTATTATTCTTTCTTGATGTTATTGTAAATGAAGTTGTTTTCTTAATTTTAATTTTGGATTGCAAGTATATAGAAAAACAATTGATTTTGTATATTGATCTTGTATCCTGAAAAATTGCTGAACTTGTTTATTACCTCTAAGTATTTTGGGATTCTTTTCTATTTTCTATCTACCAGATCATGTCAACTATAAATAAGTATAATGTTAGTAGTAGGGATTTTTGTAAATAGCATTTATCAGGATGAGGAAGTGACCTTCTATTCCTAGTTTGTTGAATATTTTAAAATGAAGTGGTGTTGGATTTTGTCAAATGCCTTTTCTGCATCTATCGAGAAGACCAGGTTGTTTTTGTCCTTTATTCTATTGATATAGTATATTACATTAATTGATTTCAGGTGTTAAACTGACCTTCTATTCCTGAGATAAATCCCACTTGGCCATGGTGTATATTCTTTTAATATGTTGGTAGATTCAGTTTGCTACTATTTTTTGCACGTGTGGGGTATTTTGTGTTTATATTTATGAGAGATACTGGGCTGTAGAATCCTGGGTTTTTTGGGGGGTTTTGTGGTGATGTCTTTGGTTTTGACATCAGTGTAATACTGGATTCAGAGAATGATTTGGAAAGTGTTCCCTCCTCTTCCATTTTTTGGAAGAATTTGTGAATAATTACTAATAATTCTTTAAATATTTGGTAGAATTCATAAGTAAAGCTGTTTTGGCCTGGGTTTTTCCTTGTGAGGAGTTTTTTGATTACTCATTGAATCTCTTTTTTATGATCTATTTAGATTGTCTATTTCTTCTTGATTATTTAGCTGGTTGTGTTTTTCCTGGGAATTCATCCATTACATTTAAGTTATCCAATTTATAGTATAGTATTTATAGTATTTTCATAGTATTCTTTTAGGACCCTTTTTATTTCTGTAAAGTTGGTAATAATATCATCTCATTTATTTCTGACTTTAGTAATTTGAGTTTTCTCTCTGCTGTTTTTTGGTCAATCTAGGTAAAGGTTTGTCAATTTTGTTGATCTTTTCAAAGAATCAAACTTTTGTTTTGTTGATTTTCTCTATTGTTTGCAATTCTCGATTTCATAATTTCCACTCTACTCTTTATTTCCTTCATTCCACTTGTTTTAGGTTTAGTTTGTTCTTTTTCCATTGTCTTATGGTAGGTGTTTAGGTTATTGATTTGAGATATTTCTTATTTTTTAATATAGCTATTTATAGCTATAAATTCCCCTCTAAGTACTTTTTCAATAGCATTTTATAAATTTTTGTTTTGTGTCTTCATTTTCATTCTTTTCAGTCTATTTTCTATTAATCTTTCTGATTTCTTCATTGATTAATTTATTTAGGAATATGTTGTTTAATTTCCACATGGTCATGAATTTCCCACTTTCCTTTCTGTGTTTTGATTTCTACTTTCATTCTATTGTGGTTGGGGAGAACACTTTGTATAATTTCAATCCTTTTAAATTTTTTGAGACTTTATATGAGATTTTTAGAAATATTTTTGATAGATATTGTCAAATAGCCCTCCCAAACCAGTACATACCTTCCCACTATGTGATTGATTAAAATATTCAAAGAATTTGTCAAAAAACAGAGTGAAAATAAAATCTTTTGTAATTCCCTTTCTGAATTTATTTAATCACTAAAATTAGCTGAAATTATGTTACTCTTGTGGAGATCACAGAATGATAATTAAAGTGCCCACTTAACACTATCGTTCACACTAATGCTGCATATTTTAAATACATTATCTGTAATCTTCACTATAAAATAGGTATTAATATTCCCATATTACAAAGGAAGAAACTGAGTGTCAGATCATTTTAAGCAACTTGTCCAAAATCACGCAGAAAATGAAGAAGTATTGGAATTAAGACTCAAACTTATTTCTACCATCATACTCTTCTTCTAAGGCCAAGGTAAAATGGTCACACAGAGATCATGCTTTTCCCTCATCTTTCCTTGCTTCTGTAATACCCTAAGACCTATCAGGAGTTATGTTCAGACTATTCTCAGCAGCCACAAACTTACATTTTCCATTTCTACTTTTACCTTTTTCCTATTCCAGAGGTCAACTGCATCTTATAATTGGACAACATGCTTATTGGCTTCTTCCCAAGTGAATTAGGTCTGCACAGTGGATTTTGCATTTTAAAATACTGAATCATTCCTACCTTTAGATGGGGCATGAGCTCTCCAGTAATCTACTGTGCTCACAGCCTTATTCTGACTGGTACTGGCCTAAGCAAAAATGTGTGTTATCTGCCTGGTCCTTGCAGATCTCTGAATATGTGAGTATTGATGTAGAACCTTGGCTCTTTTTTTTTTTTTTAACTCAATCCATGGTAGGAAATGTATTTTACATTTTGATCCAGTACACACTCATTTCCTACATATGTATGTAAAAGAACACACCCTTACTATTGATACATTCTATTATTTAAAAAACTCTGGTCATGATTCAATAAGTTTATTTCATGAGACAATAATGGGCTATAACCTATAATTTAAAAATAACTAATAGTTTGAGAACCCAGAGAAAAGACTAAACTAGGCCAGTTGTTCATTGTGCACTAAGTAATAATTACTCATCATTAAGAATAAAGACACATCTTTCTTCCCACCCCACCTCCCAAATTCCAAGGTCAAACCTTCTATAATTATTGCCCTCGACAGCCAAGTCCCCAAATGCTTGACTATTTTGACCCCTAGAAAGCCACAGTAAATGATAAGCAGAGACTAGACAAATTACACTACTCAACTGCACGTAACCTTTTTGAAGGCTCCTTTGACTGGATTTCCAGCACTCCCACATTCGTATTGTAAGACCAAGTTTAGAAGAAGGTAAAATAAGGAAAATGGAAGACTTGGCAGGAGGGGAGGAACCATACAATGAGTTACTTGGTTGGGGCTTTGGGCCAGCAGGCCCTGCCCAGTAAAGGAGTTCATTCTATGGCTTCTAAAAGGTTAAGTATTAAAGCTCTGAAATGGGACTTGGACCAGCCTGAGCTTCCCTGGAAGCTGAAGTAGAGGCAAAGGCATGGATGGTGACATGAGTGAGGTGGGTCTAAAGTCTAGAGACAAAGACTTTGTGAGAGGCAACAGGGCCCAGATGCCCATCAAGGGTCACTTTCAGGCAATGCCAAGGCAAAAATCAGCCTATGATTCCCTCTTTGGGAGAGGCCATAATGATCCACTTCCACTATGAGGATGCAGACACCTTTTTCATATGTCTGCCCCCCTGCATTCCCCCACCACCCCACCCACCCCCTATGATTGCATTATTTAATGGGATTAAGAAGGTTGATCTAGGGCTTCCCTGGTGGCGCAGTGGTTGAGAGTCCGCCTGCCGATGCAGGGGACACGGGTTCGTGCCCCGGTCCGGGAAGATCCCACGTGCCGCGGAGCGGCTGGGCCCGTGAGCCATGGCCTCTGAGCCTGCGCATCCGGAGTCTGTGCTCCGCAAAGGGAGAGGCCACAACAGTGAGAGGCCCGCTTACTGCAAAAAAAAAAAAAAAAAGAAAAAAAAGGTTGATCTAACAATGAGGCGTCATTCAACACACTCTACTCTGAATAAAAATTTAAAAGAACAATATTTGGAAGGGACACTTTCTGGGCAGCTTTAAACAAACAAAATTACTTAATAACCCTTGTGGAAAAAATTACAGTAGGTTACAAGAGGGGAGGAAGCCATGGTAATTGGAAAAAATGTATGTTCCTTTGGAACGACTTAACTAATAGAAGACCCTTGGTTTTGTTAGTAATAATTGCAACAGATTTCCATGATGAAGTAGGTGAAATGCTCCCATGCTTGGAATTTAATAGAGAATTGTTTTAACATGTTGCCTTTTCCTTTGCTGACATTCTAGAGTCAAAACATACAGTTTCTCTATAACCCTAGCAATACTTGTATGGAATTCGGGATTGTTGAGGCTAACTTAGATCTCTTCCCAAAGAGTTACTGCAAGTATCAGAAGGATCTTGATACACAGTCACATCCATGGCACAGCAATACATCCTCCAGCAAAAATGGTTTCTATCAGTTTCTGCTTAGCTGACTATACACACACATACACACACACACACACACACACACACACACACACACGCACACACAATCTCAGAGTTTTCCCTGGAACATGCGTGAGTTCCTACTTGACCTATTTATATGGCTATAGCAATCTGTTCAATTAGGCTCTCGAAGCTTTCCTTGGTTTTCTGAAGTTAAGTCCATCTGTTTTGCTGCAATTTGGTGCTAATATTAGTATGACTTGGAAATATAAGTTCAAAACCCAATCTAGTTGTCCCACTTATATCCAGGGACACATACCCTTTTTGTGGCTTTGTCATAATCCTCCTATAGGTGATGTGTTTTGCTGAATACAGCTTGAGACTTATCCATCATTGTTCTCAGGCGATTTCTGTGCCTCATTAGTCAGGATAATTGAGAATCAGCTGGATTTGTCAAACAAAGTCAACTGGCTTAGCTTCAAATTCTTCTTGCGTTTGTCCTACACTAGATAACATTAGGAAAATAGTGTTGGTAGCAGATCAACTCTTGTACCCAATCTTGTACCTAATGGCTTAGCTGCTTGACATAATAATTTATATACTCTGCAGTGATGTCTACTGGCATGGGGTGAGACAAAATGCTGTCTGGCTGGGACAGATAGGGTCCCCACTCCTGGAAAATAAACATATTTGCTGGGTTATTCTTGGAAGAGCTGTTTGAAAATTCTTCAAGCAAGGGGTAGAGAGTGGTGATGAATTACAGACATAATGCCAAATGAGTCCCCACCTCCCCAGCTCATAATTCCCACAGTTGGCTACAGATGAAAGTCCATAGGGATAGAAGCAGAGATTAAAAGTGCTGGCAGCTTGGACCACCCCTTCCTGTGAGCTCATTCTGTGTATAAAGTGAGAGAAAACCTTATGCAAACCCCAGACTTTGAGAACCTCAACAACCTGGACATTCAGAGTCAAGGATGACCTGCACCTAGGACCACAGCTGTACTGCACAAACCTCTCATTCATTCCCCCAACCTTCTCAACCATAGAAGAGAACATCCTACAGAGAGCAGTAGCTAGAGATGTGAAGCCAGAACCCATGAGAGACCATGACTACTGACAGGCAGATTCTTCATGTCCAAAGTCAGAGGGCAAGCACCTATGCCAAGTCCAGCACAGCTATCTTACTAAGCCTCTGTCTGGCTGCACCGCCTCTCCTGCACTTCCAGGTCTCTAGCCCTTGCTTAGACTCTCCTTGTTGAGTCTGCTCAGCTACTCTCTTTCTCTCTCTTATTGCACATTAATACTACTCTTTGAGTGGTTACTGGTGACTTATAACTTCAATCTTTCTTCAGCTTCTAGAACAAACCATGAGTATAGAATTCATGGGTTTTGTAATGAGGCAGATCTGGATTTGATTTTTAGCTTTTTTTTTTTTTTTTTTTTGGCCTATTTGCAGCGGCACCTTGAGCAAGATGCTTAACTTCCCATCTGTAATCCCTGCAGGATGGCTGGAAGAATTAACTCACCCTTTCATTCAGCAAATGTTCCTTAAACATCCTAAAATAGGAAAAGCAGAAAGCACAGTGCCTGGCATATAATAAGTTCATGATAAAGAATAATTATGGTTAGTGTGATGAAAATAATAATAGAGACAGAAGTAATATTAAGCACCAATCTGACCTCGTCCCACATCCTTAGCTACTTCAATCTGAGATCAGTAAATATTGATCCATTGCCCATAGTTTCTATGGCTTTGGTTGGGCCTCTAACTTCTAGTTCATTATCACCATACATAGCATTTCTTTCTTGGCTTGGCTCTTGCAAAGTTCTCAGGTTGTAGTCTTGCCTTTTTGTCTGGATAATATAATCATCTACGAGAATTTGAACTCCTTCACAAGCTTCGTGTATCAAGTGACGCTCACTAGAAGAGTTCCTGCGTGGAGGAGCTGTTGGATGGCATACTGAGATATCTCCACCTGCCATATGGTGTGGCAAATGTCATGAGGTAATTGCTTCCTTCATTCCAGGCCAGCTTGCCAGGAACCTGATGCTACCTCTGTAACACATGATACCAGTGGCTTAACTGTTCTAAGGCCTTCAAAAGCAACCACTTTGCATGTTCTAACCCCATGGATTCCCTGAAGTCTCCACCATCCTACAGAGCTGGGTTTTCTGAGTTCCTCCTCCTAAGTACAGCTCTCTAGTTTTATGTTAATTGTGCTTGTTCCTACTACTCATTCCTGGAATTGGTCTACGTTAATAAGAGTGTTCTGAATACAATTACCAAGTGACTGTTCCCTTAGAATTTATGGTTCATACGCCCCAGCTAATAATCTCATAACTTGAAAGAACTTGTTCGTAATTGTTTATGAATGTTCTATTTTATTTTCTTTACTTAGAGCAAAATACTAATTATGTTTTTTTCTTGTTCTACAGCTTGTTTATGTCATTATATGACAGCATCCACAACATGGGTGTCTAGAGGGCATTGTCTTTCTTTAGGTGAACATATTGTCTAATTTATTAAACACATGTAATGGATAATTGATCAAATTATTGACGTTACATAAGAGGCCTTGTACAACAAGGTTTTTATTTAGTTATTTCTCTTGGTCACATCCTTAGGGTTAGGTAAGCAACAACAATTCATCCTTAACTTCTTGCAACCTGTGTTTACTAATTGCCTTGTTAGCTGTTTTGATATCTTTTCTTAGGGTTGCATTCAAGTCTCTCAATAGAGTGAAAAGGGCATGTGGGAGAGGGCTGGAAAGAAATGGTGAAGCCATGCTTCACATAGGCAAGCCCAGTGTTGCTGGGGTTTCTGATTTTTCAGAATATTAATAGATACTAGAAACCAAAAGAAAAATCAGTGGACCAGACTTAATTGATGGAATGGCAGTTTACAACCCCTGATTTACTATCCTTGGCTTCTTGCTTCCTTGAGTATTCTTCCCATAATAAAGGCCAAGGTACTTAACAATGAGATCTATGCTGTCAGAGGCTGAGGACTTTACATTATACTATGAATAGTAATTATTCTTAGGATTTTAAACATATTTTAGAGTTTCTTGGCTGTCAGTGGTTGATCTGTCAACTTTTCAATTGATTCTGGAGAATATGTGTATGGGTGTGTGTGTGTGTGTGTGTGTGTGTGGGTGTGTGTAAAAGAAATGACCTTCCTCAGTTCTACATCTAGGTATTTTCTTATTAGCCTAATGTACATGTATCTGTAGGACTTTGTTTCTACATTCATATAATGTCTTAGAGGGTTTTCGCCCACCGAAAGTCATGGAGATACAATTCAGATTTTTCTCTCAAATCTTCAAGAATTTGGCAAAAGAAGCATCTAACCAACATTTTGGTTGATAGACCCAGAGGTGAGTTGCTGAGTGTTCGATAGGGCTTTCTCCTACGGTTGGCATATCATGTTCCCTGTTCGTAGAGTGTGAAAATGTTAGCAAAATCTAAATTCTCGACTTCCTTAATCATCTGTTTAAGGAACTACTTAAAGCCCACGCCACAACTACTGAAGCCCGCGTGCCTAGAGCCCATGCTCCACAACAAGAGAAGCCACCACAATGAGAAGCCCGCGCACCGTAACGAAGAGTAGCCCCCTCTCGCCGCAGCTAGAGAAAGCCCGCGCGCAGCAACGAAGACCCAACGCAGCCAAAAATTTAAAAAAATAAATAAAGTAAATTTAAATAAGTAAATAAATAAAGTTTATTTACTTATTTAAATAAATAAATTTAAAGTTTATTATTTATTCCTTATAGTTTCTTGATAGGCTCTTAATATTTCTGTGTCCACCCTAGAAGCCATCTTAATAGACTCACACAGAGATAAATGCTGATAGAGCAGGGAGAACTGAAGGGGAAAGCAGAAGCGAAGGGAAAAGAAGACTTCATCATTCAAAGAAACTTTATATCTTTGACAAGTACAACTGGAACTTCTGCTGAAGAATAACTAGAGCAGTGCACAATTAACCCCCCCAAAATCTCTAGCACTTTCTAGTAGCCTTTACCCTCACAGCCTGCAGATAGTTTATTTAATATTTCAAACACATGCTTCCCTTTTCAAAAGCCTGAGATAATTCTTAGATAAAGCAGAAGAAATGTGACCTATCCCTAAACAAAGATTTTGCTTATATTGCCCCAGCAGGATATTTTCTTGCTCCATTAGATTTCTGGTTCTTTGTCTTTCGCTGATTTTTAAAATAAATTTTGCAATCTTAAAATGCAACAGAAGACTAAAATTGCAGTAGCATTCATTGGGATCTTTATAGTTGGATCACGATGTAGTGGATACTGTTCTGTACCACTCAGATGCCCCCTTCAGGACCAAGGTACTCATCCCCTCAGTTGCCAGAAATGTTGGCTGCTGATGGCTCGCAGCTGAGTCTCAGCTCCATACAGCATTTGCTTGTGGACAAAGGGACCTGACTCACCCAAGTTAACATACCTTCTCTGGAGGTGGCCAGAATCCAGTGACTGGTTCTGGTGACCTCCTAGCCTCAATTTGGGAAATCCCTGACATATCATCACAGTGCCATAGATCCCAGAGAGACCTGCTAAGGCCTCTATTGCAACCACATTGGAGTTCAATTTCTCCTTCTCACAGTCTTACTTCTCTCATTTCCCCTGCAAACTTCTTGCATACAAATCTTTATCTCAGAGTCTATTTTCCGGGGAATTGACAAAAGAGAGTTGATACCAAAAGTGGTCCTAGGAAGCAGCCTCTAAACTGGAATTTTTGAACTAGATTATTTGCCAGACAGCTGCCAATGAGAACCCCATCACTAGTGACAGGTTGAGGACTCAGAGTCCCCAGTGCGTGTGGGTAGTACTGGTGCAGTTATTAATGCTATTACCAGTGGCAAACTGGAATGAGATACCAGCTAAAAAGAGTGCACTGGTTGGTGCAAGATCTGAGGAGAGTTTGAGAAGTATGGGGGAAGGAGAAATCATGAAAATTATGCAATTGGATGGCTGCTCTTGTGCTATTGATGTATTAGGATCAAGACAGCAAAATGCTGAGGAAGATTAATCCCCAACATAAGACAAAATGTGAAAGTCAGAGGGTCTTATTGGCAGCATAGAAAGAGACTCATTTCTAATAACTGAGAACAGAAAAATCCGAGAACCAGGCCCAGAACTTAATTATCAGGATAGTAGAGCTCAGAGAAGGTTGAATACTCAACCCCAATCAGTCTGCTTCACCAACATCAATTTCTAAACTTGGGCCTATATCTCAGATTTGAACTCACTGACAGAAAGGGAAGCCATGTTCTGATCAGAAAGGACCCTGTAGCATCATAGCAAGAGTGTACAGGAATGAGTCTCCCAATTGGAATGGAACAACATCTACTTCCTTGGGTAACAACATACTAAGGAAAGGGGATAACCAGACATTTTGAGAACTCCTTGGGAAATGTTCTGTGTCAATGTTGCTAGCCTAGGACTTAAAGCATCATCATAGTTCCTGTTAGAGCTGTGGCATCTGAGTGCCAGGTAAAAAATGGGATCATGTCCCATGTTTGGCACAGAGGGTCCAGTTGGTGGACCCTTCAGCATGGATGGTCATACTTAGAAGTTGGCAGAAACCCTACATTGGTTCCTTGGCCTGTGGTGAAATAGCTATTATAGTGGGTAAGGCGACGTAGAAGTTTATGAAACTGCCCCTTCCTCTATCCAAGAGAGTAAATCAAAAAGATTTTTGCATCCTGATTGTCAGAGGTTAGTGTTACCCTTAAAGACCTAGAGGGTGGTCACCTTCGCTTCTCCATTGAATTTACCAGTCTGGCCCCTACAGAAAGCAGATGGATCCCCACTGATGATACTGGACTTCCACTATCTCAACCAAGCATTACCCCTAACCGTAGATGCTATGTCAGTTGTGATATTTCTACTCAAACAGATCGACATATCCTCAGGAACATAATTGGGCAGGTGACTTCTTTTCCAACCTTATCAAAGAAGGAGGATCAGAAGCAACTCCCATTCAGGCAGGAACGACAATATTTAAGATCTTGCCTCAGGGCTCCATCAATTCTCTAACCCTCTGTCATAGTGTGGTATGAAGGGACCAGAACCATCTGGATATTCCACAGAATATCACATTGGTTCACTGTATACAAGGCATGTTAATTGGACTTGAAGGCTATTGCAAAATACCTTTGTTCCTGAGGGTGGGAGGTAAACTCTATAAAGATTTGAGTTTCCTCTACATCAGTGAGGTTTTTAAGTGTCCAGAGGTCCAGGGCATGCTTAGACATTCCTCTAAAGTAAGGGACAGATAGTTGCATCTTGCTTCTTCTGTCACTATGAAGGAAACACAGGTTCTAGAGGCAGCATATTTCACACCTGGGAATACTGCTCCAATCTATTTACTAAGTGACACTGAGGCTGAGAGCATTAAGTGGAAAATAAAGTAGCAAATGCAGTCCATGGGATCATCATCCCTGTACCCTGGACCACAAAATCCAGTAGATGCTACGGTACTAGAGGCACTGGTATCAAAAAGAAATATTCTGTGGAGCTTATAGCCAGCCCTTACAGGGAAACCACAATGTAGACCATTATGGTTCTGGAGCAAGGCCCTGCCATCTGAAGTCTAGAACCACATACACCATTCAAAATACAGCTCCTGCTATGCTACTGGGCCCTGGTAAAGACTGAGCTTCTAACCAGACCACGAAGTGAATATGAAGCCACAGCTGTCCAGTACAGATAGGTTTTGTTTACCAAGCCATAGATCATGCAGTCTCAAAAGCAACCGTAAGATGGAAACGGTACATCTAGGATCAGAGATGAGCAAGGCCACAGACACAAGTAAGCTGTACAATCAGCTGGTCAAGATTGCCATGTCATCAACCACTATTTAACTGGCTTCTCTCTCTCAGCTCACATCTATGACCACATGGGAGTCCTTCAGACCAGCTGAAGGAGGAAGAAAAAGACTGAGATTATTCAGAGATGAGTCAGTTCAAACGTGGGCACAGATGAAAATGGACTGTTATTGTACTACAGTCTTACTCAGGGATGATCCAGGGAAAGGACAGTGAGGAAAAATCCTGCTAGTGGGCAGAGTTTGGGGCAATGCATCTGGTCATCCACTTTGTGTGGAAAGAGAAATGGTTGAGGGAAAAATAGACATGGATACTTGGGCAGTGGTGAATGGTTTCACTGGTGGTTCAGGGGTCGCGAAGGAATAATATTGAAAGATAAAGAAGACAGAGGGCAAAACATGGTGATGGGCACAAGGGTGGAGACCTTTATTTTGCCTGTCAACACTCCCCAGAGAGCATCCACCCAGGAGAGTGCTTGCCAGGGTTCTAGGCAGAGAATAAGTCCTCAACAAAGATGTATTAACTGGGAAATAACAGGTAATGGTGGTTGTCCCCAGGAGAATGCAATGGATAAAACTAAATGTTTGCATCATATAGAGGAACAAAAACCAAAAAATTATCGGTTGAGATAGGTTTTTAAATATGCATAACTAGAAGCAAAAATGAGATAACAAAGCAACATCAAGTGACATTTAAATCTTACATTGTTCTGATGAAGAGGATGTTTTAACTTGGAGTCAATGAATGGGCCTCAGCACTTCAAGAGAGATTTTTGTGAAGCTGAGTGGATGTTTGTGTGTAGGTATATTAAATGGGAAGTGTTTCACTACCTTAAACACTGACAAGTACAAAGAGCAGTGGTTGAAGAGTCAGGGGACCTGCATTAGAGCCTCCTCTTTCTACAAACAAGCTTTGAGACTTGAATCTTTCTAGACATTGATTTCTGCATCTATAAATAAGGGGGGCAGCCTAGATCAGAAGCTTTTTTCATTTTTCCTGCTCTAGCATGTACGTGTCTTTGTGCAACCCAGGATCGTACGTGATACCTAGACATGTACACTCAGACTTTGACCACAGGCAGCAGGCCCAATAAACTGACCACTTTAGAAATTCCCATGCCTCATCCACTACAAATAGGAGAAATCTTGGTCAATAATGTATTTAAATTACTGTTGAATTATGAAGTTCTATCTTTTTTATATAGCTTCTAGAAATAGAAATTGTTATGTACGAGGCAAACACTAGGCTTTTTTTGGGGGGGGGGTCTCTTTTCTTGAGCTTCTAGAATACTCCAGGACCCACACATTTTTTTTTTTTCAATTGCCAGTCACCTTTTAGTAAGTGTGTCTTTATCTTGGCCCAAAAACACAAATAGAAATTTAAAAAAGAGATTTATAACGTTCTAATGCCACTCTTTTTTTTTTTTTTTTTTTTTTTTTGCAGTACGCGGGCCTCACTGTTGTGGCCTCTCCCGCTGCGGAGCACAGGCTCCGGATGCGCAGGCTCAGCAGCCATGGCCCACGGGCCCAGCCGCTCCGTGGCATGTGGGGTCCTCCCGGACCGGGGCACGAACCCGTGTCCCCTGCATTGGCAGGCGGACTCCCAACCACTGCGCCACCAGGGAAGCCCTAATGCCACTTTTATGCACTCTATGCTTTTCCTGTGAACACATGAAACATTTCCTATGTGACTACAAGTCTACAGAAAAACAAAAAGAGCAAATAAAAGTGAATTTGAAAATATTCATTCCATAGGGAGGGTGTTAAGTAATTAAGAAGACGTCTCAAGTGGCTTAAATACATGAATTAGATTAGAATAAAATGCAAAATATGACCCCACCCCATAAAAGGGCATTTTGGCCCATACAAGTATTTTTCTAAAAAATATTACTTTTGGATATACTTTAGCAAAATTAAACAGTAATAAAAGATTAGCCATCAGGAAAATGCAAATCAAAATAACAATGTAATACCACTGTATACCTACTGGGATGGCTATAACAAAAGAGATAGATAATAGGTTTTGATGAGGATGTGGAGAAACTGGATATCTTATACACTGCTGGTGGGATTTTTAAATGATATAGCCACTTTGCAAAACAGTGACAGTTCCTTAAAGATTAAACATAGACTTACCCAGACTTACCATATGCTCCAACAATCCTACTCCTAGGTATATACCCAAGAAAAATGAAAATATATGTTCACACAAAAGCTTGTACAGGAATGTTCATAGTAACATTATCCATAATAGGCAAAAAAGTGGAAACAACTCAAATTTCTATCAAGTGATGAACGGATAAATAAAATGTGGTATATCCATATAATAGGATATTATTTGGCAATAAAAAATTGTGAAGTATTGATACATGCTACAACATGGATGAACCTTGAAAACATTGTCAAGTGAAAGATACCAGATGCAAAATGTCACAAAGTGTATGATTCTATTCAAATCAAATATCCAAAATAAGCAAATATATAGAGACAGAAAATAGATTAGTGGTTACCTAGGGCTGGGGTGGGGGGTGGGTGGGAAGAAATGGGGAATGACTACTAATGGGTATGAAGTTTCTTTTGTGGTGATGAAAATCTTCTAAAATTGATTGTGGTGATAGTTGCACAACTATGTGACCATAATAAACATCACTGAATGGGTGAATTGTATGATATGTGAATTATGTCTCAATGAAACTGTTGTAAAACGTGATAGAAGAAAGACACACACTCAGAATATAAGATATAACACACAGTGCAATGAAGAAGTGAATGCAAGAAATCCTACTATGACAGCTAGGCAACTGACTGACAGAAGTTGATACATAATAGAGCAAACAAGGCTACAGGAAGAATATCTTCAATAAGAAAACAAGTGTTATTACACACTTATACAATTTAGAAGTACAATAGAGTATTGATAAAGTAAAGACATATACCTCTTCTGATAAATAAGAACAAAGAAAGGCAATTAGAAGAAATACACACAAAAAAATCATCACCCAAACACAGCATGACACTTAGCAAATGATGTCCAAGGAAAAGTACTGTCTGAAACACTAAGCTACACCCCCACAGGCTGAGTAATTCAGGAGTGAGGAGATGACCAATGTCACTCAGAATTCATAGATAATGTACTTGGGCCAATAGCAAAACAGCTAGAATTATTTTCTTGTGATGAATTTGTCTTTTTCCTGAAAGTGAGTTGTCACTTTGATAGCATATTTGTTCACACAACAGTCTTTCCCTTTTAATCATTTATGGAAAATCATTCAAAAATATGTTTGCATCTTAAAATTTGTTTTTCTTTTATAAAAATAAAAGGGCTTACATAAAGGATATTTTTGGATTTTTACTTGTGAATATTTTTTAGAAACAACTGACTAAATTTTATCTTCTGGAAAATTTAAACTTATTCCCATGTAAGAAACATGTAGCTTAAAAAAATAACCCCAATATCTTAAAGATTTCATAACCTCTTTTTAATTTATAATGAATTTTTAGGAACCAACAGCTCTAGTTTTCCTCTAGCTTTAGAGAACTTTTGGCTGAAATTTAGCAGCTTTTAAAATTTCAACTCAATTTCTTTTCTTTCTATGTAATTCAAATATAACTATCAGATTATTCCTATTTAAAAAGTGAAATAATTACTTATAGCTTCTGTAATTTATAATAATTATAATTTTCTACTTTTTTTGTTTTTTCAAAGTCTTTCTGACATGGCCATATGTTACTTTTAAAATAAGAAAAGTGTTACTTAAAAATTTAAGCTTGTCTAGTTCTAGTTCTAGTTCTAGTTCTTCCTGGTTCAATCTTGGGAGATTGTACCTTTCTAAGAATTTGTCCATTTCTTCTAGGTTGTCCATTTTATTGGCATATAGTTGCCTGTAGTAGTCTCTTATTATGGTCCTTTGTATTTCTGTGGTGTTGGTTGTAACTTTTTAATTTCTAATTATGTTGATTTGAACCCTCTCCCTTTTATTCTTGATGAGTTTGGTTAAAGGCTTATCAATTTTGTTTATCTTTTCAAAGAACAAGCTTTTAGTTTCATCGATCTTTTCAATTGTTTCCTTAGTCTTTATTTTATTTATTTCTGCTCTGATCTTTATGATTTCTTTCCTTCTACTAACTGTAGGTTTTGTTCTTTTTTCTGTAGTTGATTTAGGTGTAATATTACATTGTTTATTTGAGATTTTCCTTGTTTCCTGAGGTAAGCTTGTATCACTATAAACTTCCCTCTTAGAAGTGCTTTTGCTGTGTCCCATAGGTTTTGGATTGTTGTGTTTTCCTGTTAATTTGTCTCTAGGTATTTTTTGATTTCCTCTTTGATTTCTTCAGTGATCCATTGGTTGTTTAGTAGCACACTGCTTAGCCTCCACATGATTGTGTTTTTTGCAGTTTTTTTCTTGGGTTGATTTCTAATCTCATAGTGTTGTGGTTGAAAAAGATGCTTGATATGATTTCAATTTTCTTTTCCTTTTTGAAAAATTTTATTTAAATTTTTTTAAGTCTTTATTCAATTTGTTACAATATTGCTTCTGTTTTACATTTTGTTTTTTTGGCTGCAAGGCATGTGGGATCTTAGCTCCCCAACAGGGATCGAACCCACACCCCCTCACACTGGCAGGCAAAGTCTTAAACACTGGACCCCCAAGGAAGTCCCGATTTCAATTTTCTTAAATTTACCAAGGCTTGCTTTGTGGCACAGCATGAGATCTATCCTGGAGAATGTTCCACGTGCACTTGAAAATAATGTGTATTCTGCTGCTTTCAGATGGAATGCTCTATAAATAGCAATTAAGTCCATCTGATCTAATGTGTCATTTAAGGCCTGCACTTCCTTATTGATTTTCTGTCTGGATGATCTGTCCATTGATGTAAGTGGAGTGTTAAAGTCCCCCACTATTATTGTGTTACTGTGAATTTCTCCTTTATGTCTGTTAACATTTGCCTTATGTATTGAGGTGCTCCTATGTTGGGTGCTTACATATTTACAATTGTTCTATCTTATTCTTGGATTGATCCCTTGATCATTATATAGTGTCCTTCTTTGTCTCTTGTAATAGTCTTTATTTTAAAGTCTATTTTGCCTGATACGAGTATTACTATTCCAGCTTTCTTTTGATTTCCATGTGCATGGAATACCTTGTTGCAGCCCCTTACTTTCAGTCTGTATGTGTCTCTAGATAGGAAGTGGGTCTCTTGTAAACAGCATATATACAGGTCTTGTTTTGGTATCCATTCAGTTAGTCTCTGTATTTTGGTCGGAGCATTTAATCTGTTTACATTTAGGGTAATTATCAATATATATGTTCTTATTGTCATTTTGTTAATTGTTTTGGATTTGTTTTTGTAGGTGTTTTTTTCCCTTTTTTTCTTTTGTTCTCTTCTCATGTAATTTGATGACTATCTTTAGTGTTTAGATTCTTTTTTCTTTTTTTGTGAATATTTATATAGATATTTGGTTTGCAGTTACCATGACATTTTGATATGGCAGTTTATATAGACAGGTAATTGTTTTAAGTTGATGATTACTTAATTTCAAATACATTTCAAATATCCTAACTCTCCTCCTCTTATGATTATTGGTTTAGATGTCATATTTGTGTGTGGATGATTTCTTGCCTTTAGAAAATATGAACAGACCAATCACAAGTACTGAAATTGAATGTGTGATTTTAAAACACCCAACAAACAAAAGTCCAGGACTAGATGGCTTCATAGGTGAATTCTACCAAACATTTAGAGAAGATTTAACACCTATCTTTCTGAAACTATTACAAAAAATTGCAGAGGAAGGAACACTTCCAAATTCATTCTATTAAACCATCATCACCCTGATAGCAAAACCAGACAAAGATACCACAAAAAAGGAAAATTACAGGCCAGTATCACTGATGAACATAGATGCAAAAGTCCTCAACAAAATATTAGCAAACCAAATCCAACAATACATTAAAAGGATTATACACCATGATCAAGTGGGATTTATCCCAGGGATGCAAGGAATTTTCAAATATCCAAAAATCAATCAGTGTGATACACCATATTAACAAACTGAAGAATAAAAACCATATGATCATCTCAACAGATGCAGGAAAAGCTTTTGATAAAATTCAACATCCATATATGGGAAGAACTCTCTAGAAAGTGGGCATTGAGGGGACGGACCTCAACATAATAAAGGCCATATATGACAAACCTACATCTAACATACTCAATGGTGAAAAAAGCTGAAAGAATTTCCTCTAAGATCAGAAACAGGACAAGGATGTCCACTCTTACCACTTTTATACAACATAGTTTTGGAAGTCCTAGCCACAGCAATCAGAGAAGAAAAAATAAAAGTTAAAGGGATCCAAATTGGAAAAGAAGAAGTAAAACTGTCACTGTTTGCAGATAACATGACACTATACATAGAAAATCCTAAAGATGCTACCAGAAAACTACTGGAGATCATTAATGAATTTGGTAAAGTTTCAGGATACAAAATTAATACACAGAAATCGGTCGCATTTCTACACACTAACAATGACAGATCAGGGAGAGAAATTAAGGAAACAATCCCACTTACCATCACATCAAAAAGAATAAAATATCTAGGAATAAATGTACCTAAGGAGGCAAAAGAACTGTACTCTAAAAACTATAAGAAAGACACTGATGAAAGAAATCAAAGATGATACAAACAGATGGAGAGATATATCATGTTCTTACATTGGAAGAATCAGTATTGACAAAATGACTATACTACCCAAGGCAATCTATAGATTCAATGCAATCCCTATCAAACTACCAATGGCATTTTTCACAGTATTAGAACAAAAATTTTTTAAATCTGTATAGAAACACAAAAGACCCTGAATAGCCAAAGCAATCTTGAGAAAGAAAAACAGAGCTGGAGGAATCAGGCTCCCTGACTTCAGACTATATTACAAAGCTACAGTCATCAAAAGAGTACAGTACTGACACAAAAACGAAATAAAGATCAATGGAACAGGATAGAAAGCCCAGAAATAAACCCACACAACTATGGTCAATTAATCTATGACAAAGCAGGCAAGAATATACAACGGAGGAAAAACAGTCTATTCAATAAGTGGTGCTGGGAAAACTGGACCACTACATGTAAAAGAATGAAATTTGAACATTCCCTAACACCATATACAAAAATAAACTCAAAACGGATTAAAGACCTAAATGTAAGACCAGGTATCATAAAACTAGAGGAAAACAAAGGCAGAACACTCTTTGACATAAATCGCAGCAATATCTTTTGAGTAATGGAAATAAAAACAAAAATAAACAAATGGGACTTAATTAAGCTTAAAAGCTTTTGCACAGCAAAGGAAACCATAAATCAATGTAAAGACAACATACAGAATGGGAGAAGATGTTTGCAAATGAAGCAACCAACAAGGGATTAATCTCCAAATATATAAACAGCCAATACAGCTCAATATCAAAAAAACAAACAACCCAATACAAAAATGGGCAGAAGATCTAAACAGACATTTCTCCAAAGAAGACATACAGATGGTCAAAAGGCACATAAAAAGATGCTCAACATCGCTAATTATTAGAGAAATGCAAATCAAAACTACAATGAGGTATCACCTCACACCAGTCAGAATGGTCATCATTGAAAAAATCTACAAACAATAAATGCTGGAGAGGGTGTGGAGAAAAAGCAACCCTCTTACACTGTTGGTGGGAATGTAAACTGGTACAGCCACTATAGAGAACAGTATGGAAGTTCCTTAAAAAACTAAAAATAGAGTTACCATATGATCCTGCAATCCTACTGCTAGGAATATATCTGGAGAAAACTATAATTTGAAAAGATACGTGCACCCCAATGTTCATTGCAGCACTATTTACAATAGCCAAGACATGGAAACAACCTAAATGTCCATCAACAGATGAATGGTTAAAGAAGATGTGGTATATTTATACAATGGAGTATTAGTCATAAAAAAGAATGAAATAATGCCATTTATAGAAACATGGATGGACCTAGAGATTATCATACTAAGTGAATTAAACTAAACAGAGAAAGGCAAATATCATATGATATTGCTTATATGTGGGACATTTTAAAAAAATTAATACAAATGAATTTATATACCAGACAAAAATAGACCCACAGACATAGGAAACTTACGGTTACCAAAGCGGAAAGGAGGTGGGTGGAAGGGAAAAATTAGGAGTTGTTTGGGATTAACATAAACACACTACTATATATAAAGTACATAACCAACAAGAACCTACTACATAGCACAGGGAATTATAATCAATATTTTGTAATAACCTATAAAGGAAAAGAATCTGAAAAATATACATAAATATGTATAAATGAATCACTTTGCTGTATGCTTGAAACTAACACAACATTGTAAATCGACTACAATTAAAAAAAGAAACAAAAATTAAACTCATCAAAATTATCTTTGAAAATACTAACATGTAATGTTATATTATTCAACAAATACTATCAGGTTGATTGGCTAATTAAAAAAATAATAATTTTCTCTTCATCATACCATACCTCAAAATATATTAAAGATAGATTAAAAGCATATGTCAAAAAAAACCCCTTAAAGTACAGTAAGAAAAAAAAAAACAAACAAACACTTGTTTATTATATACTAGTATATACTGGAAGAGGGAAGTTTTTAAAAGCCTCACATTCAAGGCAAAGCCAAAGAAGGAAAAATAATAGATTGGCCAACATAAAAATTATGTTTGTACATAAAGGCATACCTCAGAGATACTGCAAGCTCAGTTCCAAACCACTGCAGTAAAGCAGATATCAGGAAAAAGTGAGTAACAGGAATTTTTTGGTTTCATAGTGTATATATAATTTATGTTTACAGTATGCTGTAGTCTGTGCAATAGCATTCTGTCTTTAAATGGTACATACCTTAATTAAAAAATACTTTCGTGCTAAAACAAATGCTAACCATCACCTGACAATGCAGGGTTGCCACAAACCTTCAATTTGTAAAAAATGCAGTATCTGTGAAGCACGAGAAAGCAAAGTCCAATAAAACAACGTATGCCTGTACATGTGAAATGACGTTAGGATAAATGAAAGACAAAAAGAAAACAAAAAGGGCATATTTATAACATGTAACATACAATGAAGTTATTTTTTTACTTATAAAAAGAGACGTTGGGCTTCCCTGGTGGTGAAGTGGTTAAGAATCCACCTGGCAATGCAGGGGACATGGGTTTGATCCCTGGTCCAGGAAGATCCTACATGCCATGGAACAACTAAGCCCATGCGCCACAACTACTGAGCCTGCACTCTAGAGCCCACGAGCCACAACTACTGAGCCCGCGTGCCACAACTACTGAAGCGTGCACACCTAGAGCCTGTGCTCCACAGCAAGAGAAGCCACTGCAGACAGAAGCCCGCGCACCGCAATGAGGAGTAGCCCCCGCTTGCCGTAACTAGAGAAAGCCCGGATGCAGCAACAAAGACACAACGCAGCCAAAAGAAAAAAGGAAAACAAAAAAGAGATGCCAACAAAAATTAAAGGGCAAAAAAAAATTCACAAAAGAAGAATTACAAAGGGACAATAAAATATTTACTCTCTCTAGTAATCAAGGAATGCAAAGTACATCACAAATGAGATACTGTTTTTCCTGAGCAAAGGAATGAAGATATTTTATAACAGTAGAAGTTTTATACATAATGTAACAATATATGATATAATATTAAACTTCGTATATTAGCAGGCCATGAATTTGCTGAAAGAAAAGATTTTTGTATGAAAATAAAGAATGAAAAGCTCTTACCTCTTTTTCTAAATTAAAAATTATTTTTAGAATATGTCCTGGGGATGTAACGTATGGCACGATGATTATAGTTAATAATACCATATTACATACTTGAAAGTTGCTAAGAGAATAGATCTTAAATGTTCCCATCACAAAAAAGAAATGATAATTATGTGATGTGATGATGGTAATCATTTTGCCATATATAAGTGTATCAAATCAACCTGTGTACACCTTAAACTTACACAGTGTTACATATCAATTATAATCTCAATAAAGCTAGAGAATAAATAAACTTTTTAATTAGGGACTTTCTTTCATGTATCATTGAAAAACTATCCATCTTACTGTCACTGAACTTAAAAATCTAACACAGTGGCTGGCAACTAAACAGTTAATATTTATCTGAATGAATTCATAATGATATATCAGTTTAAAGAAACAGTTTTCCCAGAGTTCTTCTTTCTGAGTGGCTGAGTCTTCACCCACAGAGCCTCATGAGGCTGCTGATCCTGCAGAAGCGGTGGGTGGAGCTCTTTTGACAGCATGCAGGGCCCCAAGGAAATAACGCCCCATTGTGTCCATTGTGTCCAGTCCAGAAAGGAGCAGCAATTCCACAGGCAGGCAGGTCTCAGCAAGCCCAACCATAGGGGAACCATTCAGGTCATCTATCTACAGGCTCATCTGTTGAGCATATCACCCATGAATAATTTAAAAATGCTAAAAGGTTTTCCATTTTTATATTCTAACAAAAAATAATGCTGGAAGCTAAATTTAAGCTCCTATATTATAATTTACTTTTGTCAGTCAGCTTATTTAAAGCCTACAGGTTTCCACTTATTTAGAAATGAGGTTGCACTTGTTTAGGGGCCTGGTCCCCTAAACAGGATTGTCCCAGAGACTGCTACCAAAACATCTAAGAAATTAATATTTAATAAGAGCTAACATTTACTAAGCACATACCAAATTCCAAGTGTTGTTCTAAGTAGTCTACATATTTTAATTCATTTAATCCAATGAGAACATTTTACAGTTGAGGAAAATAAGGCTCACACAAAAGATAACTGACTTGCCCAAGGTCACACAAGTACAAATGGCAAGGCCAGAATTTAAATTCTGGTGACAGGGTGCCTGAGACTCTGTTCTTAACTACCAAGATATTTGACAAAGACAAAAGAGAAAATAGGACTGACTATGGAAGAATAGTTGGCTATTTTTCTAATTATAAATTGTTCTAGCAAATATAGAGTTGGAAATTTATGATGTGACTAAAGAAACAAAATTACTATCTCAAAATTTAAA
The DNA here is from genome assembly GCF_002837175.3 of Physeter macrocephalus. NCBI lineage: Eukaryota > Metazoa > Chordata > Mammalia > Artiodactyla > Physeteridae > Physeter > Physeter macrocephalus. The sequence continues at coordinate 71,021,422 of NC_041221.1, read as the reverse complement.
GGAGAACAAAAAGGTTTCACAGGCAGGTAGTGCTGGCTGGGATGGTGGGTTAAACATGGAACTGTGGTTGCCAGTGATCTGAGTCTTTTAATGTGTACCAAGCCAACACATTAAGCCTCGTTACCTCAGTCATATTGAATTACATTTTATAGTTTAATAAAATGTGAAGTTAGACCATGAAGTGCAGTCATCAGCTCAAAGTGCTGATGTGTTCTCTGGCAAAGGATCAACTGGACAGACCTGATTCCCAATCTTCCCCACTGATGCAGGTGATCAGACCATGACACTTCGGCCAAAGCGCCAAATGCTTCTTTTTCTGCATCTTTTCTCAAGGTGGTTATGTTAGAAGTAAAATAGACAAATTATATTTTTATTTTTAGCTTTTATCATTATTTCTCTTTTCCTTTTGATAAGAAGGCCATGAGTAGAGAGACTGCTGGAAAAGTGTAGGCCAAGATTGTGAAGACTCTAATACGAGACAGAGCCTTGCTTAGATTGACTCCAGTGTCAATAGAGTAGAGACCATTAAGTGTGCTCTTGGCGTTTTTAGAAAGATCCTGGTACTTTGGTAATTAGATCCTATTAGCTGAGCTGCAGGAAGAACTTGCCTTATGCCCAAGTTGTTTTGTTTTTTAATCTTTATTTTTATACAGGAAGAGGAGGGTGTTACAGTGAGGTTTCAGAGCACGTATGTTGAACTGATGCTGTAAAGGTCCCTCAAAGTAAGATAAAGATAGGAGGTCAGAAGAGAGGAGGAGGTAAGAATAGCTTATGCCCTCGAGTCTCTTTGTATTTTCTCTCTAGTCAGTTACTCCATGAATAAACAGAAAGAGTTAGCAGGCTTCTCTTACAGCAGTGGTTCACAGAATGTGGTCCTTGGTCTATCAACACCAGCAACACCTGGAAGTTTGTCAGAACTGCAAATTCTCAGGTCTACTAAATCAGAAACTCTGGGGGTGGGTCTCAGCAATCTGTGGTTCAACAAGCCCTCCAGGTGGCTCTGATGCACACGCAAATTTGAGAGCCAGTAGCTCAGGTTACTCCTAAGCGTTTCCCATCTGTTGAAAGTTAATAGTCAACAATTAATATTTTGGAAGCAAATAACTGATGCTAGGCCAAATGCACAAAAATAGAAGATTTTGTCATTATGAGTTGTCTCCTGATTCATGAAGCTGTGTCAGATCCTCACCTTAAGTCCAATTTAATGACCTAACTCAGGTATCACATCCAGAGTTGGGAGTGACAGGAAATAAAAGCCAATATTTCCTCATCGAAAAAGACCATTTGAAAAATAAATTTTTTTACAGATGATATTTGTACCCTTGTCCAATTATTTACTTAAAACATACTCTTAGAAATGGACTTTCTGAGATGAAGACCACAATTATTTAAAATTGTAAACTGTTTTGCTAAATCCCCCTTGAGAATATTGTGATAATCTACACCCTCATCTCATGGGTGCAACATCATCGCTTGGTACAATTTTTCTATTTTTCCCAATTTAATTGGCAAATTTAATTGGCAAAAAATACAGTATTTTAAATTTGTTTCCCTCTGATTATCAGTGAGATTAATTTATCAGATGGATTTACTTGTCACCCGTATTTCTTCTCTGAACAGCTTTTCTTTATTCTTTTTGTGCTTTCTCACTTAGTCTTAGAATTCACTGATACTGACAGATTTCCTATTGTATCCCAGGGATAAATACCAGCTAGGCATAATACATATGCACACAAACACACACATTCACACACTCACATGCACATGCTGGATTCAACTGACTAGTGTTTCTAGTATTTTTGATCTACCTTCATAAGAGTAATGGGACTAGGTATTTTGTTTCTGAAATTTGTCTCATCTGATTTTGATAACAAGATTATACTACCCTTACAAAATAAGTTGGGCATTTTTCCTTTATTTTTTTATGCTCTTAACAACTTTTATAGTATATGGGTTATCTATTTCTTTACGTTTTGTAAAAGTTGCCTGAAAATTTGTCTGGGTAGGTGGGTGTTTTTTGTGAGAAAACTATTTTTGCTATAATTTCAAACTTTGATAGTTACTGATCTACTGAGATTGTCTACTTATTCTTGAGTCAATTTTGATAATTCATATTTTCTAGAAGAATATTTTATAAATATAGATGCAAAAACATGAATAAAATCTGATTAACCAATTACAACAGAGAAATTCAAAGGCTACTGAGGTCTCCACAACTTATAGTCTGATTTTTAAAAAATCTTTTTATTTTGAAATAATTTTAGACTTATAGAATAGTTGCAAAAATAGTACAGAATTCCCATCTTTCTCTAGTGTTAACATCTTATGTAACCATAGGATGGTTAACATCCTAGTAACATTACAAAAACCAGGAAATTAACATTGCTGTAATACTATTAACTAAACTATAGACTTCATTCAGATTTCACCAGTTTTTTCACTAATCCTGTGCCAGGATCCAATTCAGGATCCTGATCATTGTACATAATTGCCATGTTTCTTCCAGTTTGTGATAGTGCCTTGGTTTCTCCTTGTCTTGTATGAACTTGACACTTTTGCAGAGTACTGGTCAGCTATCTTGTAGAATAGCCTTCAGTTTGGCTTTGTCTGACATTTTCTCAGAATGGATTAAGGTTATGTATTGGGTTGGCCAAAAAGGTCGTTCACGTTTATCATAAGACGTTACGGAAAAACCCGAATGACCTTTTTGGGCAACCCAACATATTGGGAAGAACACCCAAGAGATTTGCCCTTCACAGGGTATCCTATCAGGGTTTAAATGATGTCAGTAACTCTTACTATTGATGATGTTAACTGTTCTCATTTGGTTAAGGTATTATCTGCCAGGTTTCTCCACTGTATCTTGAGGCAGGTGATACTTTGAGGTTATACAATGTCCTGTTACTCTTAAACTTTTACTCACTAATTTTATCAATCATTGGTGGATCGTACCTGTAACAACTACTATAGTATTCTTGGTGATTTTCTGTTTTTCTCATTTCTTCTACATTTATTAATTGGACTTCTTTGGTAAGGAAGAGTAGTCCTTTCTTCATCCTTATTCATTCAATTATTTATTTATACCATCACAAACTTATAGATATTTAATTATCCTTTCCTAATTCTGAAATCAACCACTTCTTCAAGTAGCCCTGGTTACTTGTATTGGAAATGGTATTTTGAAACTAAGATCTGAGCATGGATATTTTAATCTTATTTTATATTATCTGTCTTTTAGAAAGTGAGTTAAATTCATTTATATTTTGTTATGGAGACTGACATATTTAGAGTAACTTCTATCACCTTTTTAAAAATGAGTTTCTGTTTATTATGCATTTTCTTTCATTTTTTACATCTGTCCTACCTTCTATTAACTTGATGAAATTTACTTTATTCTCTATGTTTTTCCTTCCTCTGACTTGGAAGCTGCAGAGTGTATTATGTATTTAGTTATGACCATTAAATTTTTATTATAAGTATTTATCTAAATATTTTTCTAGCAAAGTCCAATGTTATTCAGTATTCCTAGCCCCCTCCTATACAAGGCATCTATCCATAGCATCTGTACACTGAATCCTCTTCATCTTCAATAACTGCTCTAATTTTACTTCAACATTTAAAAAACTTTTTATTTGAGTATACATATAACACGTGTACAATTGAATTAATTTTCATACATTAATTGGATTAATTTGGATTAATTTTCATACAATATTAAATTAATTAAAAATTAATCCAGAAAATTGGATTAATTTTCATACAATATTAAACACACTGTATAAAATGCATGCAGATCAAGAAACAGAATATTATCAGTACTCACAGAAGTCCTCACTAATCCGCTCATCCTGGAATCACAGCCTCCCCCAACCCCTTCCCTGGGTAACCATTACTTGACTTTTGGCAGCATAGATTTGTTTTACCTTATTTTGTACTTTTATGTAAATGAGTTTTTGTAGCATTTACTCTTTCATTTTTAGCTTCTTTCATTCAATATTATTTTTGTGAGATTATATTTTTGCGTATAGTAAATAGTTTAGTCTTACTGCTATATAATATTTTGTTGTGTGAATATAAAACTTATTTATACATTCTCCTGTTAATAGGCATTTGAATAGTTTCCAGTCTTGGGCTACTTCTGCTGCCTTTGCATGAACATGTACAGAAGTCTGAAGCCTGCATGACTTTTTCTCTCATTTTAGGGGATGTGACTTGTTTCAATCCTTTTAGAACTATTTGCCTTTGAATTTCAAAATGTCATAAGAAATTGTTGACAGCATTCCAATAATTTCACCTAGTGGAGTAATTATTTTTACTCTACACAGTTCTTTTAATTCAATTACAGTTTTTTCTTTTGTATTTTTAACTTTTTTTTAAGTACTTCATTCACACTCATTATTCATACGCAGGATCTCTGTTTCTGCATTTTATGTCTATTACTTTCTCTTTTATTATTTCCAGCTTTCTGCCCTTCCCCTCTGCATGCTTTAGAATTTCCTCCTATTCATCTTTCAGGCTACGGATTTGTCTTTCTGCATTTTTGATTCTTTTCTCTATATCTCTGTCTCTTTGACTTACACTACCATTAAAAATTTGAAATAACTTATTTGTTTTTATAACAAAGCTGGTACTTTTTAACTTCCAGTCTCTTATTTCATCTCTTCTCTTTTTTTCTTAGTTCATGTTTTTCTTTTTTTTCTATATTTCCTTTAAAATGAAAATATTTATTATCTACTTTTTTTCAGTTTCCCAGAATATTTTCTAAAACGATGTTCTTTCTTGGAATGTAGTATTTATTCTCCTTTTTTATTACAGATTTTTTTCAGAAGTCTCGTTTATCCCTTTGCTTGAGTTAAAGAGACAAGGCTATCTATAACTGTCATTTTAAAATAAACAAACAATAAATAGTATAGATAGAGTCTTGTATTTCCTCTCATTGTACTTGGGTGAATTTCCTGTCTCTCCTTTGAATCTAGGCTGAATGCCTGACTGGACAAACTAATGTCATCTGTTCAGCCATTTAAGTCATTCAGAAGTCTTTTGTTGAGCAGATAGTTGGGATTATGAATGCTTATGATTAAAAAAATGTTTAATTATAAGCTTTTCCTACATATGTTTGAAACTAGTTGATCAAGTTCCAGTTCCACTGAGTTGGGAGAATATTCTGTTTTATTCAGTAGGCTCTAGTTACCAGCCATACTGGTTCAAATTCAACATCAAGAAATTCCCACTACTATGTCCTTTTTGTTTGGTGAAAGGGCATATATTTTTTTCTTCATCACCAGTTTCTTCCCTTCACATACTACCATCCACTTTATATGTACAGCAGAAATAGCTCCAAGTGAGGTGAGTTCCATCTCTTCAATGATCCATATTCTAGACACTACTTCTCCCAATTACCATTGCTAATAAACTTCTGAGTGAAAGGATTCCCCAGGGAAAACATCCCTTGCTTTCCTCAAGGGATCTATGACTTCTAAACACAGCACACAGATGGTTTCCAACTTCAGTGGTTTCTACCAACTCTTTCAGTCTTTGTCCTTTCAAACTAAGGGATATTTAGAAGAATGTCCCAGAAAGATCTATTCTTATTTGTCACAATTCTCACAATTCATACTCCCCCATCATTCTCTCAGTTGTGTGGTAGCTCACTGAATCATTTTCTGCTATGTTTCAAAGGTCATTTTTTTCTGTTAGAAATGTCAGAAATTTTAGAGTACCAGACTGACACTATTACAAAGATTAAGTGCTAGTATAATTTTTTATATTTCCCTCTTTGTAGTCTTTGAGTCGGTTTTGATGATTAGAAGGGAAGGACTGTTAAAATTGCTTTCACTTCCATCTTCTGCTAAACCCTTGTATTTTCAGTATTAGATGTTGTATATCTTTTCTGTTTTTCTTAATGAATCCTCTATGGACCTAAGCCTTATAGAGTATAATATCTTGGGACAATTCACCACTTTCTTTATCTGTTTAATAAGTGTGGCTTTTCATAAATTAGGTTTAATACATATGGAGCTTAACTGTGGTTATGGCAACATACTTCCCAATTTGCTCACTTTTTTCTTTCCCTCTTTGATTTTTAATGAGGCAATTATACTCTTTTTCACATATGCAGAATTCTTCTGCTGGGAATAATATTGCGACTTACTTTGCCAATAAAATTTCTGTTGCAGCAATATGGCAGGAAGTAAAGTGTTTTTTCCATAAGAATTCAGTTTTAGTTCATTTCTTGAAGGTTTCCACTGCATAAATCGAATACACCGTGATCTATATATGAATAAGAAAGCTTCTGAAATCCAATCGCAAAAGATGATGAGAGATACTTTAACAGTGCTTTCATACAATCACTTTGTTTTAAAAATTCCTTTGCATGGTAGAGTGGTATGGGGCTAGGGGAAATGCACATGTAAAGGAAGTTATTAAAAATAGCATTTGTGATCTATAAACCTCTCGTTTCCACCCCTTTCACTTTCTTTTAAGATCAGATATGAATTGAGGGCTCTCAGTGCTCAACATCATAAAAAAAAGAAAAGAATACAGAAGCAGTGGGGTCGCTCTACATTATGTCCTTCTGCCAGGGTATCATCTCTTTGAATTATTAAATCTCTTATAAGAGTTTGTGAATATGGTCTGATAAAAGAATCTATGGTGTAGTAAGTCAAGACTGGATTAGGAATCAGGTGATATGGGTCTAGTACTGTCCTTGCCCTAAACCAGTTGTGTGACCTTGGGTAAGTCACTTTACTTCTTCAAGCATCTGCTTTTCAATCTGTAAAATAAGGGGGTAACATTAGAGGTCCCCAAGCTTCCTTCCTGCTCTCAGACTCCGAAACACAAAGAGCCTCAGGTGTGCAATTACAAATGAGGGGTCTGCTGAAGCTCCTGACCACGAACAAAAGCAGTCAAGCAGGCAGGGAGATAGAAATAGTTTCAGTAGCCCCTAGGATATGCTTAGACATTGTCCAACTAAATATTGTGGGAAAACACTTTGATCGCTGTGCAAATCACTAGAAACTCATTTAGTCAAATACGAGAATAGGCTTGACAATTTAAAACCAATTGTGACGCCAGTACTGCTGCCTCAGACACATGGCAGATATCACTCATCATGTCTGAGCGTCGGCACTGAGCCCGTTCCACCCACTCCCCCTCTCAACAGAGCATTCCAGAAACTGCCCCTGTCAGTGAGGGTCAGCATGTAAGATGTCACTGCTCTGCCATCCTAAACCCTAAAGAGTTACTCAATAGCCACAGTAAGTTCCATTTTCAGAAACCTGAGGGAACTTGCAGTGCCCTACGCGGCTTGCCAATTATTTACTGAGAAATGCCCTGTCATCCTCCTTGAAGAAACTTCACAACTGAAAATACTTGGAGAAAACTTTGAGAAGAAATTTCTATGAAATATTCTTGGCTTATGGAATTTAGTTTATCTCTACTTTAGTTTTAGTTATAATTGAGCCATTGTAAGAACACGATATTAGTTCCTTCTTATGCGGATAAAGCTTGAAAAAAGTGAACAAAGAGCTTTAGAATCTTGCCCTCTGATAGAAGCGCTGCTAGAAACTTTTTACAGAAGTTTCCTGACCTGGAGCATCTCATTACAGTGAGAATATACAGAATGACCTAATTTCAGGACTCACTAGCATACTCCCAGCAAAAGTGCACTACTAGATCCTTGGAGAAAGAGTGCATTCTTAACTGCCATTTTCCATTTATATAACAAACAAATATTCAATGTCAAAAACTAAGAGAGGGAGGGAGGGAGGAAGGGAGGGAGAGAGAGAGAAATCTAAAGAGAAAGTTAAAATTGCCTATTATCCCGCTATTTTTGAAAAACTGCCATTCAAAGTATTGATATGTAGGTATTTTTTAAACAAATCAATAATCAGAACATCTACCTGCTAAAAAGGCCCATTTTTTTTTTAGCATTTCTCTGCTCTCAAGCACATTTCATGTATTGGCTAAAGTTTTTTGAGGTAGAGAAGATTCTTTCTCACCTAATTGAATCCCTCAAACCATAAAACTGACACACAGCTTTTAACACTCAGGTTTGTGTCCTTTGAATTGTCCATTAGAAACAAAGATATATTTCTATTGGGAATGGGACCCAGACACTCGAATCAGAACTAAGGAAACGTCCAGATTCGTCAGTCTCCAGTTTCCTTTTTAAGCATTGCCATCTGATTCTCTCCCTTCTCCACCCATCGCTTTGTATAGGATGAGCACTGTTTCAGTATTTCTCTGAAGCAGAATTATGCCATTGCCTGGAGCCCAGCGACAGTGACCTGATGTTTAAATCAGCGTTGTTATAACAGTGAGCATGGAAGTGGAGGAGAATGAAGAAACAGACTGCACTTCACTATGTTTTCTAGTGCTTTTTAGCCTATTGGCCCACCTGCAGGAAGGATGGAACTTGACGAATTATGCTTGTTTACATTAAGCAACTGTTCTAACTCATCAGCGGAGGAACATTTGGAAAGGTTCTCCTTTCCTTTGGAATGTTGGCCAGTCCTGCATCCTTCCCTCCACATGGTACGAAATGTGAACTGCTCACTAACTAGGATTTTTAGTATCCAAGTGTTTTCTGAGGAGTGGCAATGTTCTTCTTACCCGTCAGGGATCTAAAACCATGTGACTGATATTCAAAGAGAACCAGAGGAAATTCCTCTTTTAGGAAAACACAACTGTCAGTGAGATAGTTAAAGAAGAAGGAACAGGGTGAATAACGTCCACTAATGGATGACCACATGCAGCCAGGACACATGTCCCATGTGAATGGGCAGAAGACTGCAGCAAGGTGCTTCTTTTCTCGCTTAAAACCCAATGACAAGGATGATGGGAGGACAGTTCTGGCAATGTTGCTACAAGAGCACGTGAAACCCCGAAACACCAGACCCAAATAAAAGACCTGCCAAACCCCAGAAAAAAGCATAACCACAGGGACTCCTAAAGCTTTCAGCAGGGCCAAAAAAAAAAAAAAAAAAAGAAAAAAGAAAAAAGACTAAATCCACCAACTTGATTAAATGAGCTATTCATCTTATGGACTATGGTTCATACTTGTCATCCTATTACTTGGGAATCAAGGATGGATCCTGGTAGTGACCCAGTCAAAATTGAGGGGATAGAAAATTAAATTGTTGTGTCTGGTTTATCTTTTTTTTAAGTGAACAATGAAACAACTGCAAGGCATATACTGCATACTTCATGTCTTGGATCAACAAGGGAGCTATGCCAAATGTCAGATTAAATATTCCACAGCTGAAGTGTTTGCATAACTTTTTGGTGGCTACCATTTAAAGAAAGAAAAACAGTGATGGGACTTAAAAAAAAATATTCCCTCAACTTGACATGCTCACGGTGTCCTGCCAGCAATTGCTCTCAACTTGGAAGGCGAGGCCACGCATATCTTGTCCCTCGAGGGACAGTGCCAGCTGGCAAGCATGTCCCTGTGTTTCCATTCGCCCCAGGAGCGTGAAGCCCCACTGTGCACCCTGAAGGCCACAGCTGCACTGCTGTACTGTTTAACCATGTCTGCTTTGGCTAAGAAGCAAGGCGTTTCCAGAAGGAACCTCCTGGTTCCTGAAGTGTCCGTCATGTTTCAACAATGCATTTGCAATGGCCACGTGAGTTTTCAGTCTGGGCTGGCTCTGTGGACCTGCCCAAGGAAGTGGAGGCAGGTCTCCTATTGAAACAAAATAATAAGTCTGGACAAATCAGCTTTATTGTCATTGGCTCTGGCATGGCCTGGATTAATTTTAGCTTTAAGTTTCTAAAGGATCGCTCAAGAGGTGACACTCTTCAATCTCAGGTTATTTGAGGGAAGAGAGGGAACTGACATATTTTAAGTGCCTACTAAGTGTCAAGGGCTTTGCATGTATGATCTCAATGACTTTTCCTAACCATCTAAGGAAGTAGTTGTTCCTCTATTCATTTTACCAATGAGGAAATGGAGGCACTGAGAGGGTCATTCCTTTGCCCAAGGTCACGTAGTTAAGAGCACAGGCTGTGAAGTCCAATTGCTTTGTTTTATCCCAGACTTGCCACTTACTCTCTGTGACCTGGGGCAAGTCACTTCACCTCTATTCTCCAGCTTTCTCCTCTGGAAAATGAGAATACTAATAGGAATCCTCCATCGAGGACTAAATAATGCGTGTAAAGTGATCAATACCTAAGCTGGTCAATACATTCAGCCTTTGTTACATGACAGTGCAGAGATTTCAACTCATTGCAGCTCCCTTCCATGCTGGTGCTAATGCCACCTGCTCACCAGTTTTGCTGACCAATGCCACTCTTCTCCATGGGGAAGGCTTAAGTCAACACTGATATTCAAGACCCAAAGCTGAAGGCAGATTTAACGTCCTTGTTTTAAAATTATTTTCCCTATTGAGGCAAACAAGGTCTGTAGCTCTGGCTCGGGCTCAGGCTCCTATAAGAGAAGCCCTTTCTGAAAAGGAACGAGAAAGAGAGGAGAAATGGTGGGAAGTTTAGAGGCTGGAGGGCTCTATTGTCTCATCGTCCAGGCCAGGGGCTTGGATTAAGAACTAAAAGCTGAAAAATTACCATGTGATATGTTTTCTCATGACAGCTGATGTCTAGTGTATTCACTGCAGCCAAAATCAGAGTTAAACTGGTGATGCTGATATCAACCAACACAGGGCCTGTCAGCCTGGCCCCCAAGCTCTGCCTGGGAGCTTCCTGGGTGCCAGGCTCTTTACTAGGACTTGGGATGCAAAGATGGGTAAGACATGGTCCCTGTCCTTGCAGAGCTCAGACAAGTGATCAAACGAGCCTAAACAACACAGGGACCTTGCTTTCCAGCGAGGCTGTTTAAAATCTAGATCCTCTGAAATCCATTCAGAAAGAAACATGTACTTCATTAGCTGTCTGTAACCAGAAATTTCTGGAGCTTTGTGAAGAGGCTTAGGTAACTTTCTTTAATAATCCTCAGTGAGAAATCAAAATCCGCAAGTAGGAGGGAGGCCCATAATGCAACCAACTCAGTTAATCACTTGGAAGTTTTTCCAGTCTTGCAAGGACTTCTTGGGCACCAGTTGCCCCAATAACTACCTTCAGGGACTTGGAATCAGAAGACCTGAATATAAGTTCCAGTCTCGCCACTTACAAGCTGTATGATTTTAGCCAAAATCACTCAACCTATCTGAGTCATATTTTTTTATCTGTAAAATGGGGAAGATAAATAATATTCAGACTACAGGTTTATTATCAGAGAGTAAATAGATTAATGTCTTTGAAAGCCTTCTTATGCAGTAAAGACTTGTAAATACTTGTTCTTGTTACTTCCATTCATACTTTCTCTTGCATTCATCTTGGAATCATTCGTATCGTATGACTTTTAGATTCTAAGTTTCTTGCTTTATAGTTTGATGTTTGTGAATATTTCAATAAAGAAAGGGTGGGAAAGAATAGCATCAGTGAGCAATTTTTCAATACCACCTCCATGAAGGACAGTAGGTAAAAAGAGGGCATCTCCCACTATTTTATTTTTAAACAATTATTTGTGATTTATTTACTTTATGTCAGGTATTGTGCTAAATACTGTGTATGTGTATGTGTGTGTAAAATCCCACAATATTCTCATTCTCACAACAAACTCCTCAGTATATCATCATTTCCATTTTACAAATAAAGAAACTATGGTTTCAAAAGCCTAAGCAATATCCTCAAGGTCAGAAATCTAGAACCAATTGAACTGGGATGTGAATTTCTATCTGCCTAACTCCAAAGTATGGGTTCTAAACTATCCTATATCTGAAGTGATGATAATAATAATCTGAAATGGAAAAGGGGTGACTAATAACAATGTCCACTTATTATGTTTATAGGAAACTGAAATGTGATCATTTATGACTATCTTTGTGGGTTGGATAATAATTATAAATATGTACCTGTGGATAGAAATTTATGAGTTATGATCTAAGCAAAAGATGAGTGAAAAATATAAAAGACTATGTAAATATGTGGTGCTTTTATACAAGCCTCTTCTTCAGCAGGACCTCTATTTCCCTTGAACTGATCTTGAGGATCTTATATCACTATCGACTCTCTTAGCTAGAAATAATCTCATCAACTCTGAATTCCCAGAGCCTGTTAGGAGAATATTTTTTATAACTAACATCCTGCCTCTGGACATTTGCACTTGCTGTTTTCGCTGCCTGCAACATTATCCTCCAAGAAACCTGTTCAGCTCATCTGCTCACTTCATGGAAGTGTCTGTTCAAATGTCCCTTATCAGACTGACCCTCCAGTCACATGACTTGACTAGGTCTTTTCTCATCACATTGTACAAAATAGCCAAGTCCCCCCCACCACGATTTTTCCATTGCCTTACTTTATTTTTCTTCAAAGCACTTCCTACCACTGAATATATTATTTAATATTTATGTATTTGTTTATTGACTGCTTCCATGACTCACATAGAAGCTCTGTAAGAACAGAGAATTTTTGTTTGTTTGTTTATTGCTGCCTCAAATCTAGCACTTGGCACATAGTAGATGCTGAATACATGCCTGTTAAACAAATGAATGAATGAATTAAGAATGAATGAATATGTGCTTTCTCTTTTGTATCATAGTTGGTTATACACGAGTCTTACCTCACCTAGGAAACTGAACTTTTTGAGGTCAAGGTCTGTACCTGGCTCATTTTTACATCTCTCTAGTTCCTAACACAGTATTCATAATTTGTTTAGTGATTAAAAATTTGCAGAGATTTTATATATGTCTCACTTGTGATCTAAGGACTCTATAATATAGGTTGGTATTTTTATCCCCATCTGTTTTAGTCAGCTTGGCCTGTTATAACAAAATACCACAGACTGGGTGGCTTAAAAAATATACATTTATATCTCACAGTTCTGGAGGCTGGGAAGTCCAAGAATAAGATGACAGCTGATTTGGTTTCTGCTTAGACCCCTTTTCCTGGCTTGCAGACAGCCACCTTCTCACTGAGTTCTTACATGGTGGGGCAGGGGTGGGGGAGAGAGGGAGGGAGAGAGAGAGAGAGAGAGAGAGAGAGAGAGAAAGAGAGAGAGAGAGAGAGAGAGAGAGCGCTCTAGTCTCTTCTTCTTATAAGGGCACTAATCCCATTCATGAGGGTTCCACCCTTACCACCTCATCTAAACTTACCTACCAAATCCCCACCTCCAAATACCATCATATTGAGAGAGAGAAAGAGAGAGAGAGAGAGAGAGAGAGAGCGCTCTAGTCTCTTCTTCTTATAAGGGCACTAATCCCATTCATGAGGGTTCCACCCTTACCACCTCATCTAAACTTACCTACCAAATCCCCACCTCCAAATACCATCATATTGGGGTTAGAGCTTCAACATACGAATTTTGGGAGGACACCAACATTTGGTCTAAAACACCATCTTACAGATGAGAAACCATAAGTCAGAGAAATGTAATGATTTTTCCAAGGTCGGAGATAATGGATAAGTCAGATCTCAAGCCCAGTTCTTTTCTCTACAAGTCTAGGGCTCTCTCTTTGAAGGGCCACTGCCTCTCCCTGTGTTAGGCTCATAAACAACTACTGAACCAGGAAAGAATAAATGGATACTGAAGCAGTGGTCCCTTAGAGGTACAGAGGAGACAGGAACTGTAAAAGCCTTTCATACAGTCAATGTAAACATAGATTTCTACTTTCAGGTTTTCTTGAATATTATTTTTTAATCAAACATGGTTTGAAATTTTTATTTTGTGATAGGAAATCTATCCTCACACTGTTACCCCCTCTGCCTTCAGGCTGAAGGAATAGAGGCTCTGTGAGGTAGAATAATTTGAATAGGCCACATTGCAACTAAGTTGAGAGAGACAGGATTTGAACTCAAGCCAGGCTGTCTCTTTTTATACCTGCAAGGGAGCTCAGTTCTTAATATGGCCATTGAGAAAACCCTGTGCGTCCTATTTGGCTTGCTTGCTCTGGTGGGCATGGTTTAGAATAGAGTTCTCTTCTCCCACAGAAGTAGAAAAGACATAAGCCTCTGAAAACTTGAAGCTTTGGTTATTAATTCTTCCCTAAGTGCATGTGCGTGCGTGCGTGTGTGCGTGTGTGTGTGTGTGTTTGTGTGTATACACACAAACATATATATTTGGGGGGACATCCTTAAAGGACATGCATTTTTTTCCTGGATTTGATGAGCTCTTTAATCTCCAAATACGTGTGTAATCTGTCACTCAGCCCCAGAATTCCTGGAACCCTTATATAAAGTCAACCCAGATTCCAAACTTAATGAGATTTATGCACCACTAATCTCCATATCTATTTTTAACAAAAATATCTTACTTATTTTCAAGACAGAACATGTCTCTATAACATGCCATTGCAGCAAATTCTACATCCTTGTAGACCAGAGTATAAGACAGAGTACAGGGTTAGATCTCAACCCAGGGAATGCTTTATCTTTGATGTTTTAGGCTGGACTACAGATAGAAGGAAGAACTGTGGGGTTTAGACATTAAGCAGACTAATTAAAACTCAAAGCTACATTTAAATTTGTTTGCCTGGGAATGCCTGATTATGTAATTCCATTCTCTGTTCTACCCTACCATGGGTCAAAACAAACCAAAACAAAATCCAAAACCTGCCTTGTTTGATGCCAATAACAAATTCACATGAAAAGCTGCCTTTCCCCAGTACCCACTATACATAAAAAATTGCATGTACCGAGTGTGACCTAAGCCAAGAACCTTCAGAGGAGCCACTTCAGAAGGTCTCCACCTCTGAAGCCAACAATGCCAATCCTTTTTCGGACCTGTTCATTGGAAGTGGATCCATCTTTTAAGGTTAGCTTGGGAAGAGAAACAGAAATGCTTGGAAGACAAAACAAAGATGCCCATTCTACTTTTTGCATCTACAATATGAAGGATTTTGCCTGATTAAGAGGGTGCTAAGGACCATTACAACTCCAGTATTCTCTGATGATCTGATTTTCCCCATGTAACATGCTGTTCTGCCAATCCCAATCTTATTTTCTTTCTTCACAGAAATCCAAACAACTTGACATGGAGTAGGCAGTTTAATATGATTTCCCTGTGAGTAAAATAAAATGAATTTTCTGAGGTTGGAAATTGATTCACAGCAAATCAGTGCTGGAACAATCATTTTCTTCTTTGGCCCCTTATTCTGGATTCACAAGCCACACAGCACATGACACAGACAATTAGCTGTTTATCCTACTTCTGGCTGGCTTCAGAAAGTGTCAAAGTCTGTGCGAGAATAATGAAGAGAACACAGGTGTGCAGCATTTCCAGCAAATCCAGAGTTCCTGAGAAATGTTTTCAAACTTTAAAATGTACTAAAGCAGCTTGCAGCTTCTTATTTAAAGTGTTGACACAGTAAAGGTTCCTTTTCTTTAGCAATCACTTTGCCAGCTTTTCTATTTGGCAAGTCTAAATTTTTATGAGTTGGATTTATTTAAAGTGAGCATACCAGTGAGTAAACAGAGAGCATTAACCTCAGGAGAGTGACATAATTCCTGGTGGACGGGCCGGAGCTGGTGTTTGGAGCCTGTGGCAGCAAGGCCATGAGGGTTCCTCACTGTCATTGCATTTAGAAGCTAAGAATCTTGGACATGACATTTCTTAAAAGCACATATTTATTGCCCCCATTTGTATATGACTACTTCCAGAGTACTTTCATCATGATAGCTAAGCAAGGTAAATAGAAAACATTTTTATTTATTTATTTTTTTTTCCGCCATTACGCGGGCCTTTCACTGTTGCGGCCTCTCCCGTTACGGAGCACAGGCTCCGGACGTGCAGGCTCAGCGGCCATGGCTCACGGGCCCAGCCGCTCCGCGGCATGTGGGATCTTCCCGGACCGGGTCACGAACCCACGTCCCCTGCATCGGCAGGCGGACTTTCAACCACTGCGCCACCAGGGAAGCCCTAGAAAACATTTTTAAAATGAAGTCTTCCGAAGAGTCATTCTTGAATGTAAGTAAAAATAAAGTGTCAAGATAGCAATTCAAAAAAAGAGGATGGCTGCAAAATGTTAAGATGTAGGCATGTACTCCGAATATTTTCTGAAGTAGACACAGAGACCTTTCTCTCTTTTCCAAGTGCACTCTGTATTTCTAACCCTTCATTTAACTAAGCAGGGAATGGTTGAAATAAGCTGCTTTGAATATGAAACTAATTTGGGGAGGCTACAAAAGAGTCATTTTATAATAGCACTGGATCTGATAAAATTTTAACCTCCAAGTTTTCCTGAGGGACACTGCGCGGAAGATTTTTATTAAAATCCCCAGTTTCCAAGGCTTCAAGAGACACCACTGGCAGTGTAGGGCTGTCATCAGCATCACTTTTCACTTGATATGATGTGCGGGGTGCTTTCTGAGCCTATGCAGAACCATGATGTTAGAGACTGAATGTTTGTCCCCCCAGAATTCACATGTTAGAAAACCTAACCTCCAATGTGATGGTATTAGGAGGTGGAGACTTCGGGAGGTGATTTCATGAGGGTAGAGCCCTCATGAATGGGACTAGTGCCTTTATAAAAGAGATCCAGAGAGCTCTGTTGTCCCTTCTACCATGTGAGGACACAGCAAAAAGACAGCCATCTATGAACCAGGAAGCGGGCTCCAACCAGACAACAAATCTGCAGGAGCCTTGAATTTGGACTTCAGCCTCCAGAACTGTGAGAAATAAATGTCTGTTGTTTAAGCCCCCCAGTCTATTACAGCATTTTGTTATAGCAGCCTGCACAAAGACACATAGTAAGCCCTGATACTGCCTGACTGCACCGCTAAGAAGCAAACTTTATAAACTTCCCCTTCCTTCTTATAAACTCCAGCATTTTACCCGCAGCACCTTGTAAGCCCATACAAATCCCTGTCACATGTTGCTTAGTTTCTTTAAAGCTATTTATAGCTCAGGTTATATCCTCCTCTGACTCCTCTTTTTTTCTCCTCATTTCATAAATTGAGTGTCATGTTTCAACTTGTGAGGCTTGTTTTAATTGTTCCCTCCATCATTTCCCACGTTAGGGATAATTTGCAGCGGTTAGGGGAAAAAATGTATGCATCTCCCTAACATTCAGTGAACATCTACATGCAAAACACTGTGGAGCATCCAAAGTTGAATCAGGGTCAGAACAAACTCACATAGTTTCAATTTATAGGAAAGATAAAACATAAAAAAGTATGTTACAAGAGGACGGAAGAAACTGTTAGATGTTAGTAGCAAGTTCCAAGGAGAATGACATTTGGTCTCCCCTGGAGATCAGGAAGCGTCTCATGGAAGTCATTTTTGGATTGAGCCTTGAAATATTCTTTTTAATTTTATATGAAGCAATATATTTAATTTTTCTGACATCACAGCCCCAGCAAGTGGTTTTGTACCGAATTTAATGGAAGTTCTGTAGAACACTTTGTGTGTGGGAGCAGGAAGAAAGGGAAGTAACCATAAATTTTCAAAAAACAAAAACAAAAACCAAAACCAAATCCTAGATAACTGTTAGCATCTGTTCCATCCCACATTAATAAAATTCACCTGGAAATTCCGCACAAAAGGAGACCAGAAAACAAGAGTGGAGGCAAAAGAGGGCATATTGGCAAAGAAAAAGTCACCCGGGAGGAAAAAGCCACAGAGCATTCCAGGGACAGACCTCACTCTCCCTCCCCAAACCAGGAGGATGCTCAGCAGGGATGCTGAGGCTTTACTAGATCTATCTCCCCAAAATAATGCTGAGTACGTAGCACCCAAGGGAAAAGAGGGGAGGGAGGCAGGGCGTGAGCAGGCTGGGGGTGGGCATGAGGGAAAGAAGCACACTTAATAAGGAGATAGTGAAGGAGGTGGATGTGTATATCGAGAGAGACAGACAGTGCTGAGGCACACTTAAACTGAAAAGCAAGGTCCTAAGTTTCATTATTTAAAAAAAAATAGATTTCCTTATTATTCCTACCCTACACTGAACTTAGTAACAGTTAGTTTTTTTAAAAATTAATTGTGTGTCTGTGTGTGTGTGTTTCATCAATATTTTGCTCTTGCCTGAGAGAGGCCAGTGATCGTATTGGGTTGAGGCTCGGCATGGTTACACCTGTACCCGGAAGGATGCCCAGAGTTTCCACAAACCCCGGACCTCCCAAGCCAGGCAAAGCTTGTACATTCTGGGGGCTGGTTTGCCCATCATCCCCTGCACAAAAACCCAGGTCTAGGACCCGAGGGCTGTTTATGGCCTGGGACTTCCCCTCATGGAACCATTTCAGTGTCTGGCTGGGCTTCTCAGGTGGAGTGTAGAGGACAGGTCCAACTCAGGTATGACTTCCTGCAGATCTGGGTCCGAAAAGACTGAAGACAGGCTATTCTCCAGCACAGTGATGGAGTCAGGACCCCTCGGGCCCCCAGGCTTTTAAAGTGCTGAATTCTAAGTCGGGTGTTAGAATGGCCAAATGTGCCTTCTCCTGGGACACCCATGTCTCCAGGAAGTTGCTCTGCCTCCATTGGGGCCATGGTAAGAAAATGATACCTGCTGTGGAAGAGACTCATCTTGGAGGGAACTCCTGCGAAAACCCATCTGTCCTTGAGATGCCATCTCAGGCTCCTGGGACCCAAGACCCACCACAGGATTGTGTGACATCAAATCAGACCCCACTGAAACACCATGAGGAAGCATGGTGGTTCCCATGGTAACCAAGGAGGGCATCTGGTTACAGTGAGGAGTGGCTGGGTCATTCCCATGGGGTTGTGTTGGCATCAGAACCTGAAATTCGAGGATTTTTGTGTATTAATGCCCATTCCTGGCAGGTTATTCATTAATGAGAAGTTGAGTGAAGGAGCTGGAGGGGAGCTTGTCATCTGAGTCGACTGCCGTCTTGATGGTATGATGGAATAATCAGGTAGGACTGGACATTGCAAACTTGAACATTTAAGACACCACAATGGAGAGCAGGCTTGGGGAAGGATAGGCTCTGGAGGTGAGTTGTACTAGAGAGAAGACATCTGGATATTCACAGAAGCAGATCATTCACAGGGCAGCAGCAAACCCTAAGAAGGCTGTTTAATGAAGGCAGCAGCGTCTGGGCCTGCCATCAGACCTACCATGTACAATGGAATCTGGAGGCACTTGAGGCTTCCTGAGGGTGAGCCCAGCACTGGTGACTGGACAGTACATGGTGGGAGGTTGCAGAGGGTTCAGGCCAGGAGAATGCACAGGGATGCTTGCCACAGATTTGTTCAAGGGCTTTTGCCCCAGGCCATTTCAAACTGGAGGAGCTGTGTTGAGGCTAATGGGGTTTCTAGAAGGGTTGAGATGTATTGGTGGCTATGACAGAGCTGGCCATTAGTCCTTCTGGTGGGTCCGATTGTTCCTCTGAGAATCTGCAAACCACCGTTGTTTCCTGGACCTCGAGACACGGAAAGTATGGCCTAAAGCCCAGGACGTACTCCTGCTGAAGGTGCTCACCAGATGGCAGGGGAGCCATCTTCTGGTCAGCAGGCAGCATCTCGGAGCCACCTGAGTGTAAGTCATCATCTCCCCCGGGCACACTGAGCCTCTCATCTTTTGAGGTATCATCTGAAAGTTGGATCCCTTGTTGACATTTAAACGGACATTTCCTTTCATGACATTAAGGACCATCCCAAACTCAAACTCCCAACCAGGGCTCATTGGTGGGGAATTGTTTTTGGAAAGTTATCCTGGCAGGACTACAGGAAAATGGGAATGTTCACTGAGAGCCTGGGATCAGGCTAGTCATCTCCATGTTGGACCTTATTCCTGTTATGCTTATCCCAGGGAGACCACCTTAAAATTTCTCTGCAAGCTGCTGTTGAAACATCTCTGCAGACAATCTTTGGGGATTTTGGAAGCAATCCCATCAATCAAAAAGACCCCCTAGGGCTTCCCTGGTGGCGCAGTGGTTGAGAGTCCGCCTGCCGATGCGGGGGACACGGGTTCGCGCCCCGGTCTGGGAGGATCCCACATGCCGCGGAGCGGCTGCGCCCGTGAGCCATGGCTGCCGAGCCTGCGCGTCCGGAGCCTGTGCTCCGCAACGGGAGAGGCCACAGCAGTGAGAGGCCGCGTACCACAAAAAAAAAAAAAAAAAGACTCCCTGGCCAGGAAAGAAGTTTCAATTACTTGGAACTTTTGACATGTTGTCTGGCCAACTGACTCCAGAAAGACATGGTCTGGATGCAGGATTGGTGACATTTGCCCTTCTGTTTCAGAGATTATCATTCCTGCAAATCCAGGAAGGCATATCTGATCCCTGGTATGTTGGAGTCGAGGGCCGTGTCCCTAAGAGCAGAGAACATGGTGTAGTCATACTATCAGAAGATGGTTCTGCTTGCCCAGGTGCCCAGCCTTCACTAGGGGTCATCTGGTATCTAGGGAGAGGCCCTTAGAGAAATTCTAAGGTCCGTGCAGATAAACCTCTGTAACCTGGAGGGAGCACTAGGGTACAGCCACTTTTCCCTGATACCTCTTCTGTTTAGTAAAAACTCCTGCTGTAATTTCAGCCAAACTATCTGCTCAGGAGTCATATGATCGGGGTGGTTGGGTCTTAGGGGCCCAGACTGGGAGTTCATGGAAGGTGGAATCACTTCATCTGGACAAAAGGGCACATCTGTGTATCCTGGAAGGACAAGTGGAGCTTCCACAGCTGTCTGGGACCCAGGTCCCTTACCTAAGCTTTGTTACTAAGCCACTCTGGCCTGTTTCAACCCTTCTGGTTGCTTTGGGGGTTCATTTAACACTCCAGCATTCTGCATCCCTGTGAGGCTATGAATGTCTTTTCATCAGGGGAGAGCACGCGCTAGATTTGAGAGTTTGCAAGGAGCGCTCCCGACGCTGAAGCTGAGCATGATGTAGTCTATCTGGGGTTTCTCCCAGGGTGGGGGGGTCCCCACTGGACACTAGTTGGGGGGGTAGGCAAGGAGTACATTGGGATCTGCCAGAGTCATTGTCCCTGTAGGAGACAGAGGTAACTGCTTGGTTTGGGGGCATCAGGCGTGGCGCAGTACATGTCGGCGCAGTGCAGTCGAGCTGGCAGGGCTGCCTGCAGAAGGAATCAGTTTGTTTTCTACCCCAGGCTTATCGCAGGGGACATGTGCGAGCAGCAGGTGTGGGTGCTGGTGCCAGAACGCACAGAGTTGGCTGCGGTTTGGTATCCAGGGAAGAATTCCAACCCTGGTTGGCTGGAACTGGGAGAGGTTTCAGGTCATTCCAAAGGCACATATCTGCCTGTTCACAGAGGTTGGCTTCTCTCTGTCTTGCTGCTAGGGATGTCATGGATGTGAAAAGGGGCAGCAGTTTCAACTTGACCCTTAGCGCAGAATCTGCACCTTGAAAACATACACACCATTTGGTCTAATGTCTTCGGAGCAGGTGTGGGTTTTGGATAATAGTCTGGCTATGGAAAGGTCTGGAAGAGCTGTGGGTCGCGTAATATGATGGGGTCATCAGTGGGTTGTGCGCTGGGAATCCTGGGACTTTAGTGGTCAGCAGAATTCCATTCTTCAGTCCCAGGAGCTCTGACCAAAGCAGTGAGGCGGGGGGAGACGGGGAATACCTTGCTCCCTTGGCACCATTTGCAGCCCCATTCTTCAGGTCCAGGCTCCCACCAGGCCAAAGGAGTGCTTACAGTGTATGGCTCCCACTCTTGGAGTCATAAAGAGGGGGGACTAGGATTGACTGGCCAGCCCCCTTGTTTTCTCTGCCTGGAGAATTTGAAAGGCAGGTGGGGATTCCAGATGGGGTCATCACTGTAAGGGAAGGCCATCATCTCCTGCTTTGACTTGGACTTTGACTTTTTTTTTTTTAACATCTTTATTGGAGTACAATTGCTTCACAATGGTGTGTTAGTTTCTGCTCTATAACAAAGTGAATCAGCCATACATATACATATATCCCCATATTTCATCCCTCTAACGTCTCCCTCCTACCCTCCCTATCCCACCCCTCTAGGTGGACAAAAGCACCAAGCTGATCTCCCTGTGCTATGCGGCTGCTTCCCACTAGCTATCTATTTTACGTTTGGTAGTGTATATATGTCCATGCCACCCTCTCATTTTGTCCCAGCTTGCCCTTCCCCCTCCCCGTGTCCTCAAGTCCATTCTCTATGTCTGCGTCTTTACTCTTGTCCTGCCCCTAGGTTCTTCAGAACCATTTTTCTGTTTGTTTTTTTAGATTCCATATATATGTGTTAACATACGGTATTTGTTTTTCTCTTTCTGACTTAGTTCACTCTGTATGACAGACTTTAGGTCCATCCACCTCACTACAAGTACCTCAATTTTGTTTCTTCTTATGGCTGAGCAATATTCCATTGTATATATGTGCCACATCTTCTTTATCCATTCATCTGTCGATGGACACTTAGGTTGGTTCCATGTCCTGGGTACTGTAAAAAGAGCTGGAATGAAAAGATACTTGATACGATTTCAATTTTCTTAAATTTACCAAGGCTTGATTTGTGACCCAAGATATGATCTATCCTGGAGAATGTTCCATGAGCACTTGAGAAGAAAGCATATTCTGTTGTTTTTGGATGGAATGCCCTCTAAATATCAATTAAGTCCATCTTGTTTAATGTATCATTTAAAGTGTATTTCCTTATTTATTTTCATTTTGGATGGTTTTTCCATTGGTGAAAATGGGGTGTTAAAGTCCCCTATGATTGTGTTACTGTTGATTTCCTCTTTTATGGCTGTTAGCATTTGCCTTATGTATTGAGGTGCTCCTATGTTGGGTGCATAGATATTTACAATTGTTATATCTTCTTCTTGGATCGATCCCTTGATCATTATGTAGTGTCCTTCTTTTTCTCTTGTAATAGCCTTTATTTTAAAGTCTATTTGTCTCTTGTAATAGCCTTTATTTTAAAGTCCATGTTGTCTGATATGAGAATTGCTACTCCAGCTTTCTTTTGGTTTCCATTTGCAAGGAATATCTTTTTCCATCCCCTCACTTTCAGTCTGTATGTGTCCCTAGGTCTGAAGTAGGTCTCTTGTAGACAGCATATATACGGGTCTTGTTTTTGTATTCATTCAGCCAGTCTATGTCTTTTCCTTGGAGCATTTAATTCATTTACATGTAAGGTAATTATCAATATGTATGTTCCCATTACTATTTTCTTAATTGTTTTGGATTTGTTATTGTAGGTC
>NC_041221.1:70986885-70997909 GCF_002837175.3 Physeter macrocephalus | reverse complement strand
GCTTCCTGGACTTGATTGACTATTTCCTTTCCCATATTAGGGAAGTTTTCAACTATAATCTCTTCAAATATTTTCTCAGTCCCTTTCTTTTTCTCTTCTTCTTCTGGGACCCCTATAATTTGAATGTTGGTACATTTAATGTTGTCCCAGAGGTCTCTGAGACTGTCCTCCATTGTTTTCATTCTTTATTCTGCTCTACGGTAGTTATTTCCACTATTTTATCTTCCAGGTCACTTATCTGTTCTTCTGCCTCAGTTATTCTGCTATTGATTCCTTCTAGAGAATTTTTAATTTCCTTTATTGTGTTGTTCATCATTGTTTGTTGGACTTTGATTCTTTCGTGGTGGAATTCCTCCCTTTAGGGTTACTGGACTGCACTGATTGAATGATTGAGCCTGCAGTCATAGACAGGGACAGGCTCTCTGAGTTCTTCTTGGACCACAGCAGAAATAATTGCTGAGTCAGTGACAGTGGCTTGCTGCTTGCTGGGTGCGTTCCTTCATGTTGGCTGCTGGTATACCCTGTTCCTCTTTGTTTTTCTGTGCTCTGGAAGTGGGTCTTGCAGCTTCAGCATTCTCAGAGTGTGCTTCCTGTTGCCAGAGGAGAACCTTGCATGTTGAGGGCACACAATACACAAGGGTCACCATGCTGCCGTGCTGATCCTGGAGCTCTGGGGTCTAGGAGCCGTGTTCTCAAAGGCAACCCCCACCTTTCGGGAGTTCAATTTGCTCTTTAATCTACATTGGGACACAAAAGAACTTTCCAAAGATGATCTCTGCCACCTAAACTGAAGTGACTTTCTAGGTGAGAACTGGGCTGACACCAGCTAGTTCCACATTTAGTCCCTGGAGGCAGGGTGATGGCAGGGAACGGGGAGTGGGCTTGGGTCTAGGTCCCAGCCAACTGTTCAGCTGGGTGGCAGCCTCCCCTCTTCTGTCTCCCCACTTCAGCTCTTAGAATGTTTTAACCGCTGGAAGGACCAGGTAAAGAAAGCATATAATAAATAAGCTTGGAAAGGTTAGTTGGCACAGATTTTAGGAAAGTCTTAAATGCTAGATTATCAATTTGGAGGGTTTCTTTGGTAGGGAGTGGGAAACTACTGAAGACTTCTGAATGTGGGAGTAACATGATCTTGACTTGGCTTTAGAATGATTCACTCTCGCATTACTGTTTAGAGGAAAAAGAGTCAAGATACTTCCAGATGCAAGTAAGAGAATACCAAGCCAAGATGGTTTGGATGATAGAGATTTATTACCTCATATAATAAGAAGTCCCATAACTGTGAAGAGAGATTCAGTTGTTTTTCACAGAGCAATGATGATATTTGAAACCAAGAGACTGACTGAGAGTGTCAAGAAAGGACACAGAAACAACAGCAACAAAAATTGACCAATAACAGAAATCTGTAGAACGTCAAGGAGGAAAACTGGGAAGCAGAAAAACAAAAAAATAAATTCCTTATTATCTAATTTTTGCTACTTCTAGTTTAGTATGAGAGCTCACCTCTACCCCCTAAATGATTATTTTTAAATGAAAATAGTTCAATATGAATACTCATTCTCTCAGGAATATTACATTCTCATTTCAGAAAACCAATTTAGCCAAGCATAAGGATAACTGAAAGAGTCCTTTCTCTATAGACAAGACCTCTGATCCATTACAAAATAATTTTATTTACTGTCACCAAAAGTAATTAGAGCACTCATCCCTAGTGGCCACTGGTCATCTTATGAGAAGTTTCCACATTCATATAGGGAGCACCCCTGAAATCTGTAAAGAAACTCAGGAACACACAGAGCACTGTTTCCTCCCTGGAAACAGGAGCAGGCAGCTGCTACAGCTGTCTGTAACCAGGCAAGGTGCTCATCAAGAATTTCAGAATGCCCAGGTCAGGGGCACCTCTTCACATGTCTTGGCAGAGTGTCCTCCAAGACCTTACTGTGATCACCATGAGATCCTATTTTGTATAGCAGGATAAAGGGATGTAGATTTGAAACTGAAAAATGAAAACACTATTCTCCATCTTTTACTTTTGACTGAGCATAGTTAACACATCACCTCTATCATTCTTCTGAGCACTCCCGGCGCGAGTGGCAATACCCAGCCAAGGCAGGTGTCACTCAGTGCTCTGTCACATAATTGTTTTTTTCGCCAATAGACCAAAATGACACAGTCATAAGAAATGGGCACTAATGATTCTGCGAGGAAACCAAAGGGGATGTTGAACCTTCGTAGATGACGAAGTTGATGCCAGACAACCTGCCCTTGCAGATTGATTCTACTGCCCACACCTAAGGACTCAACTCCTTGCCCTTGGGGTGATGTGCTTTTGCCACAGACAATAATGATAAGGTCTAAATTGAAATTAACAGTGCTACATTCTGTAAAATTATACCAGAGCTTTTAATTTTAAAAGCTCAATTGTATAATTTTTCGGTTGATCCCTCAGATAGATACCGTGTATTTCTTCAGTGGATTTGAATGCATGAAAAAATAAGTAAACATCTATAGATGTATAGATACAGGTATGGACAGTTAATATTTACTGAGCACTTAGTGTGTGCCAATATGTTTACATATATTAAATCATTTGAACCTTATAAGGAAGATACTGTTATCATTATATTCTTTTCATAGATGAGAAACAACAGGAATAGAAAAAGACATTGATAGATGGGTTGCAATGAGTTCCAAAATGAAAGTAACAAATAGAATGTCAGCAATGACATTTGCATATCCCCAATTTATACATATTTATTTTGTCTTTTTTTTTTTTTTTCCCTTTCTCCCAGCTTCACCACACAAAACAGTTTTGAACCTGGATAGGCTGAGCAACCATCTTCAGGACTGTAAAGGAAAGCTGCTGTTAATTAGCAGCTCTTAATTAGCAGCTTTCCAGAAGACAATGTTCCATTCTCCTCTGGAACAATGTGTCCATGGACATTTGCCTCCAAGAGGTAGCTGGTAAAGAGCTCCTGGTGGCTCTTCTAATCCAGTCTTCATATTTTGCAGTTACAACATGTACTCAATTCAATGCTTTAAGTAATTAGTTCTCAGCATCTTGTGAACTGAGGACCTATTTCCAGAATGATTTAGTGCAGTTTCCTCTGAAGTCCCTGATAACAGAGGAAATAATTAGGCTCAGAAGGGTTTTACTTAAAACCTTGTGTCTCTACTTATATAAAATGACGGTGCTAATTAAGCCTCTCATAAATTTCCCTGCCATGCTTCACTCTGAGGACTTGGGTCTTCACCTCAGGTTTTCCCTCAGGGTCTGGCATTGTGCTGGGAACACCCTGAGGTGGGAACCGCTCAGACTGGAATCCCTAGAAACATGTAATTCACTTTGGGACACAGGCTCTTCTCTTGTATGGCCGTATATTTAAATGTGTTTTTGTTTTTGTTTTTTTCTGTAATCATATTTAAGTCAGTCGGCTTGAGGTTAAAAAGAATATTGGTCTAATCAGGTCTACATCAAGTGTGGTCTACAGACCAGCTGATGGTCTGTGGATTGTTACTGGCCATTTCATGGAACAATAAGTATAAAACATGGGAGCAAGCATGTAGAAACTTTACAGCAATTTGACAGAATAATTTCTTTTATGTCCATTAAATTTAATAATTTTTTTAAATGGGTCTTATATTTTTATGTCATTTTTTGTTTCATTTTTATATAATTCATCTTCTAACAGTTGATTTTTTTCCCTTCA
The DNA here is from genome assembly GCF_002837175.3 of Physeter macrocephalus. NCBI lineage: Eukaryota > Metazoa > Chordata > Mammalia > Artiodactyla > Physeteridae > Physeter > Physeter macrocephalus. Next base: position 70,994,199 of record NC_041221.1, on the reverse strand, counting down.
TAAGGATCATACTTCCTGCTTTTTTGCATACCAGGTAATGTTTTTTTTTTAATTGGATTGGGGACTGTGTAAATTTTCACTGCTGGGTACTGAATTTTGCAGTATTCCTTTATGTAGCTGTGGTCTTTGTTCTGGCATGCAGTTATGTTACCAGGGCTCAGTGTGATCCTCTCAAGTGTGCTTGTGGGCTGCCTCCAAGCAATAAGCTGAGGTGACAGGTCTCACCTTGTTTGTTTCTTTTCTCTGAAGGGATCATACTCCTAATGCGACTTTTGTTCAATATCTGAAAACCATTGTTTCATATATTATTCTGGTTTCCTAATTGTTTAAGGTAGAAGAGTGAATCAATCCCTTTTACTTCATTATGGCTAGAAACAGATGTACTAGGACTTCATCTAAACGTCCTTCATCTTGATATCCAGTAATTCACTGGTGGTAATTTCACTGTATTTTATAAAAGTATCGATCTATAATGGAAGAGAAGTTAAACAACAAAATAAAGCAAAAAAGAACAACAACAAAAAAACCAAACAACTCAATTAAAAAATGAACATACAATTTGAAAAGACATTTCACCAAATAAGATTTACAAATGGCCAATAAGCACATGAAAAGATACTCAAAATCACTAATCATTAGGGAAATGCAAATCAAAACCACAATAAGATACCACATTATACCCATTAGAATGGCTATTTTAAACAACAACAATAAGCTCCAGAAAATAACAAGTCTTGGTGAGGGAGAAATTGAAACGCTTGTCCATCACTAATGGAAATATAAAATGGTGCAGCCTCTGTAGCAAACAATATGGCAGTTCCTCAGAAGATTAAAAATAGAATTACCCTACGATCTAGCAATTTCACTTCAGGATATACACTCAAAAGAACTGAAAGCAAAGACACAAACAGATATATGTACACCATATTCATAGCAGTCTTATTCACAATAGCCAAAAGGTGAAAGCAACTCAAGTATTTATAGGATGAATAGATTTTTTAAATGCGGTATACCCATACAACAGAATACTATTCAGCCCTAAAAGGGAAGGAAGTCATGACATATTCTACAACACGAACAAACCTTGAAGACATTGTAAGTGAAATAAGCCAGACAGCAAAGGACAAATACTGTATGACTTCACTTACATGAGGTACCTGGAATAGTCAAATTGATAGAGTCAAAAAGTAGAAGAGTGGTTGCCAGGGGCTGGGGAGCAATCGGAATGGGGAGTTATTGTTCGATGGGTATAGAGTTTCAGTTTGGGAAAATGAAAAGAGTTTTAGAGATGGGCACTGGTGTTTGCACAACAACATGAATGTGCTTAATGCCCCTGAACTGCACGCTTACAAATGGCAAAATGGTAAACTTTATGTTATGTGTATTTTACCACAGAAAAAGAATACTTAAAACAAAAAAGCAACTTCATCTCCCCTCCAGATAGCTTGAGAATCACTGAATTTCAGAGGCTGAAGGTAGGAAAAGGCCTAAGTGAGGGGGAGTTTGATACATTTTCTACCAGGGTTAAAAGATGACCAACAATACCCTTTCAGGCCACCCAGGCACTTCTAGCCAGGGAACCAGGAAGGTCTGTCAAATCTTACAGAATGTGCCACAATGGCTATTTTTGTATTATCTGTTTTCCTACCCAATTAGCAGTGAAATCTTTAACAATGGTCTGTGTGGTGGGCTTCATGGACAGTGAGGAAAGCAGAATCTGGGCACGTTGTATTGTCTTCTGCAGTACGTATTTGGGAGATACCTCAAGAAATTGGTGAGGTGATGGCTGCTCTCAAGAGGAAAAAAAGCAATTAAGTCCCTGTGGCCTGAAGGGAAGAAGAGAGACAATACCATCCCAGGGCATACTGTTTATGATGAAATAGAGAATGCTATTAAGTAATATGTATAACATGATGCCATTCCCAAATATTAGGAAAATAAATATATATTTCTATGTATTTATGCATAGAAGAAAATCCCCTGGAAGAATATAAGCCAAAATAACACTATACTAATATCTTATGCATGCCCATATGTATGTATATGTTGGCTTATATGTGTATGTATATATAGAGAGATATATATGTATAGTCAATTGGTAAATTAAAATATCTCTATGGAAAGAAACAACAACAAACAGATATAACATAGTTATATCTGTGTGGTCAAATCATAGGTGGTTTTTATTTTCTCTTTGTAAGTATTTTTTAATTATCTGTATTTTTCACCATGGATAGGTAAAACTTTTAAATCAGGGCAAGAAAGCAATTTTTATGGAAAAATTAGGAAAGAATTGTTAGGAGATGTTATGTGGTCCAGGCTTGAGATACCTTTAATTGTTTTTGGAGATTTATGCATAAATTAGTCTACGTTGCATTATCTCTCATTCCATTTTTGTTTTTAACATTAGAGATCAGACCAGCAGCATACACATTATAAGGTAACAATGCCTACTATTTTACGTGGAAATGCATTTCATTCATTTAGGTCAGATAAGATTAGAGTAATTAAGGTCACTGGACTTTGCCATTTAACAAATCCTTAAATCCAATTCTAATCTCATTCATTAATGCATAAACAAAAGAGTTAATTGCTAACATATAATGTTTCAGACCCACCCTGGCACAAATGTTATAATATTAGATGGTATTAATGCCTTGCTGTGTAACTTTAGAAAAGGGCTGATGTATTCAGTATTCAAAGAGTTACAGATTTATTGGTTCTGAAGAGGTTATCCCTGGGGTAACTCATTATCGCTTGTACAATCATGGAATGTTCTGTGACAGGAGAATGTCTAAAATGAAACAAGCCAATTAATCAAGATGGGGCACGCATGTGGTGACTCTGCAGTATGAGCAGATGCTGTCAGAACCTGAATTGTCACCATGCAGCCTCGTGGCTGAGGCAAGGCCCCAGCCAGAACAGGTTGGCCACTGATGTGGGGATCATGATAGTCTGTTGCCACGTCAGACTTAGGCTCAGTTGCCTACTTCAGCTCTGAGCCAGCTGGAAAGGACAATCCTGTTGTCTTATGATTCTCCCGCACCAAACCTTTCACCACTTTAAAAAGGAGAGAAACTGATTTGAATTTTAATCTCTCTCCTTTCTTCTTCTTCCAATTCTGACAAAGGTATTAAGGGGAAGCGAAAATTCCTAAAGGTGTTCTTGAAAGATCAGCCTCCAACCAAATGTGTTATCTCAATGTCTGGAATCCTCAGCAGCCATTAAAAATGATGTTGCTGAAGGTTCTTAAAACCACGGGGGTAGGCCGGGGCCTGGGGTTTTGCCCTAAGGCAGCAGGTTTTGTTTTGTTAGAATTTCCTGGCCAAAGCTCCCCTGACAATGAGAGCATCTCTGGAGCTGAAGTTTATGTTGAAAATACTTCAAGTTCTACCTGTCCTCACTTATCTGTGGATTTCTGTGTGACCAGGTATAAGGAAACCTTTCCCTCAAACTAATTATGACTTACAGTAATTTGCTAAATTATACCTTTGTAAGCAGAAGTGAAACATTTATTTTGGGGGTGGACCTTCAAGATGGTGGAGGAGTAAGATGTGGAGATTACCTTCCTCCCCACAAATACATCAAAAATACATCTACATGTGGAACAACTCCTACAGAACACCTATTGAACGGCTTCCAGAAGACCTCAGACTTCCCAAAAGGCAAGAAACTCCCCACATACCAGGGTAGGGCAAAAGAAAAAAGAAAAAACAGAGACAAAAGAATAGGGACGGGACCTGCACCAGTGGGAGAGAGCTGTGAAGGAGGAAAGGTTTCCACACACTAGGAAGCCCCTTCACTGGCAGAGATGGAGGGTGGGCAGTGGGGGAAGCTTTGGAGCCACAGTGGAGAGCACAGCAACAGGGGTGCAGAGGGCAAAGCAGAGAGATTCCTGCACAGAGGATCGGTGATGACCAGCACTCACCAGCCTGAGCAGCACCGGTCTGCTCACCTGCTGGGACGGGTGGGGGCTGGGAGCTGAGGCTCGGGTTTCAGAGGTCAGATCCCAGGGAGAGGACTGGGGTTGGTTGCGTGAACACAGCCGGAAGCAGGCTAGTGCACCACAGCTGGCCAGGAGGGAATCCAGGAAAAATTCTGGAACTGTCTAAGAGGCAGGAGACAATTGTTTCAGGGTTCACGAGGAGAGGGGATGCAGAGCACCGCCTAAACGAGCTCCAGAGACAGGCGCGAGCCGCGGCTATCAGCACGGACCCCAGAGACAGGCATGAAATGCTAAGGCTGCAGCTGCAGCCACCAAGAAGCCTGTGTGCAAGCACAGGTCACTATCCACACCTCCCCTCCCGGGAGCCTGTGCAGCCCGCCATTGCCAGGGTCCCATGATCCAGGGACAACTTCCCCGGGGGAACACACGGTGCACCTCAGGCTGGTGCAATGTCACACCAGCCTCTGCTGCTGCAGGCTCATCCTGCATTCCAATTATAACTACTATACACCTCCCTCCTCCTGGCCTGAGTGAGCCAGAGCTCCCTAATCAGCCACTGCCTTAACCTCGTCCTGTCTGGGTGGGAACAGAAGCCTGAGGGCAACGTACATACAGAGGCAGGTCCAAATCCAAAGCTGAACCCCAGGAGCTGTAAGAACAAAGAAGAGAAAGGGAAATCTCTCCCAGCGGCCACAGGAGCAGTGGATTAAAACTCCACAATCAACTTGATGTACCCTGCATCTGTGGAATACCTGAACAGACAATGCATCAACCCAAAATTGAGGCGGTGGATTTTGGGAGCAACTGTAGACTTGGGGTTTGCTGTCTGCAACTGACTTGTTTCTGATTTTTATGTTTATCATAGTGTAGTTTTTAGCACTTGTTATCATTGGTGAATTTCTTTATGAGTTTTGTTGCTCTCTTCTTTTTTATTACTTTTAAATTTTTTTATTTTAATAACTTTAAAAAAAATTTATTTTATATATTTAATTTTTAATTTTTTTTCTTTCTTTTTTTCCTCCCTTTTCTTATGAGCCAGGTGGCTGACAGGGTATTGGTGCTCCGGCCTGGTGTCAGGCCTGAGCCTCTGAGGTGGGAGAGCTGAGTTCAGGAGACTGGACCACCAGAAACCTCCCAGTCCCATGTAATATCAATTGGTGAGAGCTCTCCCAGACAGCGCCATCTCAACCCTAAGACCCAGTTCCACCCACCCAACGGCCAGCAACCTCCAGTGCTGGATGCCCCATGCCAAATGACTAGTAAGACAGGAACACAACCCCGCCCATTAGCAGAGAGGCTGCCTAAAATCATACTAAGTTCACAGACACCCCAAAACACACCACTGATGTAGCCCTGCCCACCAGAAAGATAAGATCAAGCCTCACCCACCAGAACACAGGCACCAGTTCCCTCTACCAGGAAACCCACACAAGCCACTGAACCAACCTTACCCACTGGGAGCAGACACCAAACACAATGGGAACTACAAACCTGCAGCCTGCGAAAAGGAGACCCCAAACAGGGTAAGTAAGCAAAATGGGAAGACAGAGAAATATGCAGCAGATGAAGGTAAAAAACCCACTAGACCAAAAAAATGAAGTGGAAATAAGCAGTCGACCTGAAAAAGAATTCAGAGTAATGATAGTAAAGATGACCCAAAATCTTGGACATAGAAAGGAGAAAATACAAGAAATATTTAACAAGGACCTAGAAGAAATAAAGAGCAAGCAAACAATGATGAAGAACACAATAAATGAAATTAAAAATTCTCTAGAAGAAATCAACAGCCAAATAACTGAGGCAGAAGAAAGGATAAGTGACCTGGAAGATAAAGTAGTGTTAATAACTACCATAGAGCAGAATAAAGAAAAAAGAATGAAAAGAATGGAGGACAGTCTCAGAGACCTCTGGGAAAACATTAAGCTCACCAACATTTGAATTATAGGGGTTCCAGAAGAAGAAGAAAAAAAGAAAGGGTCTGATAAACTATGTGAATAGAGTTGAAAATTTCCCTAACATGGGAAAGGATATAGTCAATTAAGTCCAGGAAGTGCAGAGTCCAATACAGGATAAATCCAAGGAGAAGCAAGCCAAGACACATATTAATCAAACTATCAAAAATGAAATACAAAGAAAAAATATTAAAAGCAGCAAGGGAAAACCAACAAATAACATACAAGGGAATCCCCATAAGGTTAACAGCTGATCTTTCAGCAGAAACTCTGCAAGCCAGAAGGAACCTAAAGTAATTAACAAAATGGGAATAGGAATATACATATTGATAATTACCTTAAATGTAAATGGATTAAGAGCTCCAACCAAAAGACACAGACTGGCTGAATGGATACAAAAACAAGACCCGTATATACGCTGTCTACAAGAGACGCACTTCAGACCCAGGGACACATGCAGACTGCAAGTGAGGGGATGGAAAAAGTTATTCCATGCAAATGGAAAGCAAAAGAAAGCTGGAGTAGCAATTCTCATATCAAACAAAATAGGCTTTAAAATAAAGACTATTACAGAGACAAAGAAGGACACTACATAATGATCAAGGGAACAATCCAAGAAGAAGATATAACAATTGTAAATATATATGCACCCAACATAGGAGCACCTCAATACATAAGGCAAATGCTAACAGCCATAAAAGGGGAAATCAACAGTAACACAATCATAGGGGACTTTAACACCTCATTTTCACCAATGGAAAAACCATCCAAAATGAAAATAAATAAGGAAACACACTTTAAGTGATACATTAAACAAGATGGACTTAATTGATATTTAGAGGACATTCCATACCAAAACAACAGAATACGCTTTCCTCTCAAGTGCTCATGGAGCATTCTCCAGGATAGATCGTATCTTGGGTCACAAATCAAGTCTTGGTAAATTTAAGAAAATTGAAATCGTATCAAGTATCTTTTCTCAACACAACGCTATGAGACTAGATATCAATTACAGGAAAAAAATCTGTAAAAAATGCAAACACATGGAGGCTGAACAATACACCACTAAATAACCAAGAGATCACTGAAGAAATCAAAGAGGAAATCAAAAAATACCTAGAAATAAATGATAATGAAAACATGACGACACAAAACCTATGGGATGCAGCAAAAGCAGTTCTAAGAGGGAAATTTATAGCAATAAAATCCTACCTCAAGAAACAAGAAACATCTCAAATAAAAAAACCTAAGTTTACACCTAAAGCAATTAGAGAAAGAAGAACAAAACACTCCCAAAGTTAGCAGAAGGAAATAAATAATAAAGATCAGATCAGAAATAAATGAAAAACAAATGAAGGAAACAATAGCAAAGATAATAAAACTAAAAGCTGGTTCTTTGAGAAGATAAACAAAATT
>NC_041221.1:70924688-70986846 GCF_002837175.3 Physeter macrocephalus | reverse complement strand
AGATCAATAAAACTAAAAGCTGGTTCTTTGAGAAGTTAAACAAAATTGATAAAACATTAGCCAGACTCATCAAGAAAAAGAGGGAGAGGACTCAAATCAATAAAATTAAAAATGAAACAGGAGAAGTTACAACAGACACTGCAGAAATACAAAGCATCCTAAGAGACTACTACAAGCAACTCTATGCCAATAAAATGGACAACCTGAAAGAAATGGAGAAATTCTTAGAGAAGCACAACCTTCTGAGACTGAACCAGGAAGAAACAGAAAATATAAAGAGACCAATCACAAGCCCTGAAATTGAGACCGTGATGAGAAATCTTCCAACAAACAAAAGCCCAGGACCAGATGGCTTCACAGGCGAATTCTATCAAACATTTAGAGAAGAGCTAACACCTATCCTTCTCAAACTCTTCCAAAATAAAGCAGAGGGAGGAACACTCCAAAACTCATTCTACGAGGTTACCATCACCCAGATAATGAAACCAGACAAAGATGTCACAAAGAAAGAAAACTACAGGCCAATATCACCGATGAACATAGATGCAAAACTCCATAACAAAATACTAGCAAACAGAATCCAACAGCACATTAAAAGGATCATACACCATGATCAAGTGGGGTTTATCCCAGGAATGCAAGGATTCTTCAATATATGCAAATCAATCAATGTGATAAACCATATTAACAAATTGAAGAATAAAAACCATATGATCATCTCAATAGATGCAGAGAAAGCTTTCGACAAAATTCAACACCCATGTATGATAAAAACCTTCCAGAAAGTAGGCACAGAGAGAACTTACCTCAACATAATAAGGGTCATATATGAGAAACCCACAGCCAACATCGTTCTCAATGGTGTAACACTGAAACCATTTCCTCTAAGATCAGGAGCAAGACAAGGTTGTCCACTCTCACCACTATTATTCAACATAGTTTTGGAAGTTTTAGCCACAGCAATAGGAGAAGAAAAAGAAATAAACGGAATCCAAATCGGAAAAGAAGTAAACCTGTCACTGTTTACAGATGACACGATACTATGCATACAGAATCCTGAAGATGCTACCAGAAAACTACTAGAACTAATCAATGAATTTGGTAAAGTAGCAGAATACAAAATTAATGCTCAGAAATCTCTTGCATTCCTAAACACTAATGATGAAAAAAATCTGAAAGAGAAATTAAGGAAACACCCCCATTTACTACTGCAACAAAAAGAATAAAATACATAGGAATAAACCTACCTAAGGAGACAAAACACCTATATGCAGAAGACACTGATGAAAGAAATTAAAGATGATCCATACAGATGGAGAGATATACCAATGTCTTGGATTGGAAGAATCAACATTGTGAAAATGCCTATATTACCCAAAGCAATCTACAGATTCAACGCAATCCCAATCAAACTACCAAAGGCATTTTTCACAGAACTAGAACAAAAAATTTCACAATTTGTTTGGAAACACAAAAGATCCCAAACATCCAAAGCAATCTTGAGAAAGAAAAACGGAGCTGGAGGAATCAGGCTCCTGGACTTCTGACTATACTACAAAGCTACAGTAATCAAGACAGTATGGTACTGGCACAAAAACAGAAATATAGATCAATGGAACAGGATAGAAAGCTCAGAGATAAACCCACACACATATGGTCACCTTATTTTTGATAAAGGAGGCAAGAATACACAATGCAGAAAAGACAGCCTCTTCAATAAGTGATGCTGGGATAACTGGACAGCTACATGTAAAAGAATGAAATTAGCACACTCCCTAACACTATACACAAAAATAAACTCAAAATGGATTAAAGACCTAAATGTATTGCCAGACACTATAAAATTCTTAGAGGAAAACATAGGCAGAACGCTCTCTGACATAAATCACAGCAAGATCCTTTTTTACACATCTCCTAGAGAAATGGAAATAAAAATAAACAAATGGGACCTAATGAAATGTAAAAGCTTTTGCACAGCAAGGGAAACCATAAGCAAGACAAAAAGACTACCTTCAGAATGGGAGAAATTATTTGCAAACAAAGCTACTGACAGAGGATTAATCTCCAAAGTATACAAGCGGCTCATGCAGTTCAATATCAAAAAAACAAACAACCCAATCCAAAAATGGGCAGAAGATCTAAACACACATTTCTCCAAAGAAGATATACAGATTGCTAACTAACACATGAAACAGTGCTCAACACCACTAATCATCAGAGAAATGCAAATCAAAACTACAATGAGGTATCACCTCACACAAGTCAGAATGGCCATCATCAAAATATCTACAAATAATAAGTGCTGGAGAGGGTATGGAGAAAAGGGAACCTTCTTGCATTGTTGGTGGGAATGTAAATTGATACAGCCACTATGGAGAACAGTATGGAGGTTCCTTGAAAAACTAAAAATAGAATTACCATATGATCCAGCAATCCCACTACTGAGTATATACCCTAAGAAAACCATAATTCAAAAAGAGTGATGTACCACAATGTTCATTTCAGCACTATTTACAACAGCCAGGTCATGGAAGCAACCTAGATTTCCATCGACAGAAGAATGGATAAAGAAGATGTGGCACAGATATATACAATGGAATATTACTCAGCCATGAAAAGAAACGAAATTGAGTTATTTGTTGTGAGGTGGATGGACCTAGAGTCTGTCATACAGAGTGAAGGAAATCAGAAAGAGAAAAACAAATACCGTATGCTAACACATATATATGGAATCTAAGAAAAAAAAAGAAATATGGTTCTGATGAACCTAGGGGCAAGACAGGAATAAAGACGCAGACATAGAGAATGGACTTGAGGACATGGGTGGGGGGAAGGGTAAGCTGGGACGAAGTGAGAGAGTGGCATGGACATATATACACTACCAAATGTAAAATAGATAGATAGTGGGAAGCAGCCGCATTGTTCACTTAGAGGGTTTGGATAGGGAGGGTGGGAAGGACACGCAAAAGGGAGGGGATTATGGAGATATATATATACATCTAGCTAATTCACTTTGTTATACAGCAGAAACTAACACAACATTGTAAAGCAATTATACGCCAATAAAGATGTTTAAAAAAATAAACAAAGACATGGGAATGTGTTTGCTTCATGCTATTATTATGAAAAGAGCAGCTTACAAATGTAACCCTATGAATTTAGGGTATGATTTAAAAAGATGTAAAAGATGAGGAGTAAAAGACCTAAGGTCAACATTAGAAGGGGAGAGTAAAGGTTAGTTGGGTTTTTTGTTTCTGTTTTCTAAGTTTTTTTTTTTGTCTATATACTTTCCTACATTTTCCAAATTTTCTTGAATAGAAATATATTACTTTCTAAAAAATAAAGACTCCCAATAAATGTTATTTTTAAGGTTATTCTCTAAACAAATGAGAGGGTAGCCTCTATTTCCTAATATCAATTCGATAGCAACAGATACTTTTCTATAAATCTCCTTCATTTTGCCATGTTGAGATGAGGCCTAAACAGAAATAGTTCGACCATGCCACACTTTTCTCAAACTAAAATCTTACATGTACCCTCATCTTATTTATCACAATTTTAGAAAACTTAACGAGAAGGGGGAAAAGACACTGCCTAATCAGCTCTGCTTTTTCTCAAAGGTTCTACAGGAAGATTTAATAAAGGGGCTGCCTTGGTCCAAGGGGTCACTTCCTTTGGGAATGCTTTTCTCTCTCCTTGCCCTGACACCAGGATGGAAATAAATAACAATTGGCATTCATACTCAGAGCCTTAGAAGTACTTTCACAAGTAATAAAAAGAATGCAAAGAGAAACTCTCCAAAATAGTCTGATGCCCTGGTGAAAAACACACCCCCTTACCTCAGCACATTCTAACTTGGTTTACAAGTGGCAGCGAAGGGGATCCCAGAGGCACTGAGTAGGGGAACTCACCAAGTCATAGAGCGGACTTTAGGCCAGGCACTCTTCTCATCACTTGACGTATAGTATGTAGTCCTTATGACAACACTGGTGAGACTGGAAGGAAGGGGACAGGGCACAACCATTAAAAGAATGACACTAGCATTAAGAACATGATACAGGGGCTTCCCTGGTGGCACAGTGGTTGAGCCCTTACATACGAACCTTCAAGTTGTAAACTTTCAAAGATGCGAACATGTGTTCTCATGTACAATCATATAAGTTAGTTCACGTGTCTGGTGTACACTCTCACATGCCTGCATCCTCTACAAGTGGTTTTGCTATTGTGTACTTTACTGTACAATGCTGTATAGAGTACAGTAGTACAGTATCTTTATTTCAAGCCCAGGAAGCAAGCTTAAAAGCAACGGTGATGTAGCTGGTACTACTGTACTTTTCAAGGTACTGTACTGTAAGATTTAAATGTTTTCTTTATTTTTTGTGTTTGTTTTTTATGTATTATTTGTGTGTAAAGTACTATAATCCTATCACAGTACAGTACTATATAGCCGATTGTGTTAGTTGGGTACCTAGGCTAACTTTGTTGGACTTACAAATCAGTTGGACTTACGAATGTGCTCTCAGAACTCATTCGTATGTAGGGGGCTTACTGTACAACAAAAACTGATTAGAACCTACTAGGCCCAAGATGGAGGAAGATTCGACTTCTAGTAGACCTTGAGCCTCATTATACGCTCACTGTAATACATCAGCTAACTGACACATCCACAGGCGCCTGCCAATGCAGGGGACGTGGGTTCATGCCCCAGTCCGGGAAGATCCCACATGCCACGGAGCAGCTAGGCCCGTGAGTCATGGCCGCTGAGCCTGTGTGTCCAGAGCCTGCGCTCCGCAACAGGAGAGGCCACAACAATGAGAGGCCCGCGTACCGCAAAAAAAATAAATAAATAAATAAATAAAATAAAATAAAAAGACATCTGGTCAGGGAATTCCCTGGCAGTGCAGTGGTTATGACTCCGTGCTTCCACTTCAGGTGGCCAGGGTTCAATCCGTGGTGGGGAAACTATTGTAAGATCCCACAAGCCTCCAGGCATAGCCAAAAAAAAAAAAAAAATTCTTTATTTTTTGTGTTTGTTTTTTATGTATTATTTGTGTGTAAAGTACTATAATCCTATCACAGTACAGTACTATATAGCCGATTGTGTTAGTTGGGTACCTAGGCTAACTTTGTTGGACTTACAAATCAGTTGGACTTACGAATGTGCTCTCAGAACTCATTCGTATGTAGGGGGCTTACTGTACAACAAAAACTGATTAGAACCTACTAGGCCCAAGATGGAGGAAGATTCGACTTCTAGTAGACCTTGAGCCTCATTATACGCTCACTGTAATACATCAGCTAACTGACACATCCACAGGTGCCATGACAGTTCCAACGTTGACCACAAAAGGCCAAAAAGTGGGTGGTGGCCCAATTCCTGGAAATCCTCGCCCCTTCTCTAAGATAGAATATTCCTCCCACTCATTAGCCTATGAAATTACCCAGCCCATAAAAACTAACCACCCCTGCACTCCGGGGCCTCTCGCCTTCTGAGACAGCCCACACTCTGCCTACAAAGTGTATACCTCTCTAAATGAACTTGCTTTCACTTCACTGTGGCTCACTCTTGAATTCTTTCCTGCACAAAGGCAAGGACCCTCACTTGGAAGCCTGTACCAGGGACTCACCTGAGACCTGGGACATGACCATCCTCTCACGTCCCATCTTTCCTACAACACTGGGAGGAAAGCATCGTTATCCATATCAGGGGTCAGCAAACTATAGTACATAGGCCAAATCGAGCCTATGGCTTGTTTTTGTAAATGAAATTGTATTGGAACACAGCCACTCCCATTTGTTTTTTGTCTATGACTGTTTTCCTACTATAATTGCAGAATTGAGTATTTACAACAGAGATCGTTCTTCCTGCAAAGGCTAAAATATTTATTATTTGGTCCTTAACAGAAAATGTTTGCCAACCCCTGATCTACATGATACCTATGAGGAAAATGAGGCTCAAGGAAGTTCAATAATATCTCAGTGTCACTCGGCTAATTACTGCCAGGACCAAGATAAAAATACATATCTACCTTACTTTTAGCCCATGTTCTTTTCATTTCTCCAAATCAGAACTCAAAGAGTAAGACCCCAACCTCCAACAAAGTATATCATATGTGTGACACATTACAAGCTGAGAAAGATGAAACATGAAAAGTTATGCTATTATTTTTAAGACACATTATGAGACATAACTATTGGATTCCTTAAACTAAAGAACATTCTATTGTAAGTTACCTTTTTCCTTCAACTTCTAGTTCAACTGTACAGTAAAAATTATGAGACAGACCATTTAAAAGAAAAAACTCGTGGAATTTCATATGCAAAATTGCCGTTAGGTTTCACTGTATAACTTTCACATTAAAACATTCTAAAATATTTGATGTGTGATATGGTGCCACCTCTCTGAACTTGCTAGCTTCCTCCCATCCTGGAGAGAGGGGAAAGAAAACATGTGCTTAAAATAAAAGCCTAACCTATTCTTCATTTTTAGCATGACTTTTGTTTTAAATGTCAGTTTTTCTTTCAAATTCTCTTTTGCCTAACTCCTTAACCACTTGATTAGCTGAAGCGGGGGGCTTCGAAGGGATGTTTTTATAGGTGCCTAATGGAAGAAACTGCTCTGGAAGAAATGCTCTCACTGCCCACACCACCTCACCCATTGGTGACGTGAAGATGTGAAGTGTTAAAGATGGAGACCAGAACAGGGTGGCAGGCTGGCTCAAGCCACACCAGGGGCAGCAAAGGCAGCATCTTCCCAAGACCCCATGCTTTCCTAGACAGAGTCCGGCAGTTTTATGGAGGAAAAGTAAGGGAAAACCTAGAGGATTTGTCCTTGGTATGCTCAGTGGCAAGGAGGATCTGGTTCATTGTTTCTTCCTGTGAATCCCCAAGGAACATGTCTGACTCTGTGGAAAGACAACTGCTCTAATGTTCACAAAAAGGCATGGAGATTCAACCGTCTTCTGGAAGGAGTCAGCAGAGGAATGAATATACAGAGCATTTTAAAGTGATATCCCTACCATGCAAAGAGAAAGGAGGGAGATTAAACCAATGTGGTGGAAGTTAAGAACGGTGAAATAATTTGAAGCCTGTGAAATCTTAAATAAGAGTTCACAGAGGGGGACTCCCCTGGTGGTGCAGTGGTTAAGAATCCGCCTGCCAATGAAGGGGACACGGGTTCGAGCCCTGGTCTGGGAAGATCCCACATGCTGCGGAGCAACTAAGTCCATGCACCACAACTACTGAGCCTGCACTCTAGAGCCCGCAAGCCACAACTACTGAGCCTGCATGCCACAACCAGTGAAACCCACGCACCTAGAGCCCGTGCTCCGCAACAAGAGAAGCCACCACAATGACATGCCTGCGCACAGCAACGAAGACCCAACGCAGCCATAAATAAATAAATAAATAAATAAATAAATAAATAAATAAAATTGAAAAGAAAAAACAAAAAAGAGTTCACAGAGGAAGCTACTAACATAAAAGGAAAGTAAGAGCCTCAGTTGCCACTCTAATAATACATGAAGAAGAGTTAGCAAGAGACTGAAAATGGAAAGAAATTCCCCCTTAATGTCATTTATTTTTAAACAGTTTCATTGAAGTATAATTGACATACAATAAACTTCACATATTTAAAGCATACCTTTTGAGAAGTCCTGACATATGTATACATCCTTGAAACCATCACTGCAATCAAGTAATGAATATATCCATCACTGTCAAAAGTTTCTTCATGCCCTTCTATAATTCCCTCCTCCTGATACTACCCCTTCTACCTCCAGGCAACCATTGATCTGTCATATAGATTAGTTTGTGTTTCCTTGAAATTTATATAAATGGAACACAGTTTTTGTCTGCTTTCTTTCCCTCAGCACAATTATTTTGAGATTCATCTATATTATAGCTTATAATGTAGCTTTATGCCTCTTTTTGGCTGAGTAATGTTTCATTGTATGGATATACCAAGGTTTGTTTATCCTTTCACCTATTAATGGACATTTCAGTCATATCCAGTTTGGGGTTATGACCATTCATGCTCAAATCTTTGTAGGACATGTGCTTTTATTTCTCTTGGTAAACAACTACGAATCAAGTAGATGGATCACATGGTGCATTTTTGTTTAAATTTTTTAAAAAACGATTAAATTTTTCCAAAGTAGTTGTACCATTTTACATTCCCACCAGTATGGGGATTCCAGTGGCTCCCCACCCTCACCAACATTTGGTATGGTTAGTCTTTTAAATTTTAGTCATCCTAATAGATGTGTAGTGGTATTTCTTTGTATTTTTAAGTTACATTTCCTAATGACAAATGATGCTGGATATATTTTCATGTGCTTATTTGCCCTCTGCAAATCTTTGGTCAAGTGTCTGTTCATGTCTTTTGCCCATTGTTTAGCTGGGTTGTTTGTGTTCATTTTTTTTTTTTTTTTTTTTTTGGGGTATGCGGGCCTCCCTCTGTTGTGGCCTCTCCCGTTGCGGGGCACAGGCTCCGGACGCGCGGGCGGCATGTGGGATCCTCCCAGACCGGGGCGCGAACCGGGTTCCCCTGCATCGGCAGGCGGACGTGCAACCACTGCGCCACCAGGGAAGCCCTGTTTGTGTTCATTTTAATGAAATCCAACTTATCAAGTTATTCTTTTGTGGATTGCATTTTGCTATCAAAGCTAAGAAATCTTTGGCTAACCCGAAGTCACAAAGGTTTTTACTTATGTTTTCTTTTAGAAGATTTATAGTTAGGTCTATGATCCATTTTCATGATTGTATACAGTGTGAGTTGTGGATTTAATTTTTTTTGTTTTCCATATAAATATCCAATTGTTCAAAAGGCTGTTCTTTTTACACTGAATTGCTGCTACACCTTATCAAAAGTCAGTTGTCCATACATATGTGGGTATACTCCCATCCTCTCTGTTCTGGCTCATTGATCTATTTGTCAATCTTTATTGACAGCACAGAGCCTTGATTACTGTAGCTTTATAAGGAATCTTGAAATTAGATTGTGTTAGTTCTCCAACTTTGCTCTTTTGTCAAAGTTGTTTTGGCTATATTATATCCTTTGCATTTGCATGTAATTTTAGAACTAGCTTGCTAACTGCTTAGGTTTTGACTGAGATTGTGTTAAATCTATAGATCAATCTGGAAAGAACTGATAACAATACTAAGTAGTTTACTCATGAATATATCTCTTCATTTACCTAGGTGTTCTTTAATTTCTCCCAGCACAGTATTATAGTTTTCAGTATATAGATCTTTCTCATCTTTCGTCAGATTTGTCCCTAAATATTTAATTTTTTGATGCTATTTGAGATCTTTTTATTTCTACTTCTGGTTGTCCCTTGCTAGTATATAGAAATACAATAGAATGTTTTTATTGATCTTGTATCCTGCAAACTTTCTAAACTTACTTGTTAGTTCTTGTGGGGTTTTTTTGTGGTTCTGTCAGATTTTTCTAAACAGTTGATCATGTTGTCTGTAATAAAGGTTTTACTTATTCCTTTCCAATCTAGATGCTTTTTAAATTCATTCATTCATTTATATTTCTTCTTATTGTACTGTCTAGTAGCTCCGACACAATGTTTAATAGAATGGTGAGAGCAGAATCTTTGATGTCTTCCTGATCTTATTCCCATAGATCATTTTAAAAGTAGATTTTAAAGGAGAAAGAAGAAAAATGCAAGAAGCAGGACAACATCATTCAAGTAAAAAGTTTTAATAAAGGAGGAAAAAAGGACTAGGGCAAGGGAAAAACTAGCAGGTAGGGGCAGGATTTAGATCAATTCTGTGGAAAGTTCAAGCATTGTTCCAGCATTTGGAGGAATGTGATGTAGGTAAACAGTATTTGTAATGTCCATAGCTGGGCACCAGTGCAGACGAGCTATAGAAAGATGCCCACAACCTGACCCCTGTAGTGATCATGGATGTGTCTTTCCAACACAATCTTGCATCATAATGGTGGAGACTCCATTTTGACACTCACAGTAATAATTTATTTACCAGCCAGTGAGATTAAAAATATGCCTCAAATCCTTAGTTGCAATCTCTAGGTTGCTGGGACCTGACCCAACTTTTGGACATTACTGAGAAATAAAAGCACACATGGATAAAGTGACCCAAAAGTAAATATATCCACACCCTAGATCCAGCATGAACTTATTTCTTACCCAGCAGAGCTTGATTATTGATTTTTTTCCCCAGTGTTTTATATGATAGTACCCTATGAAAAACAAGTTAAAATAATTCTTCTTGGAACTGAATCATCAATCAAAACACAGGCAAAGTCTCCTGCTCTTTGCAGGGATTTTGCTGTATGCATCTCTTTGTATTATGACATGTGACCTCAAACATCATCAATTCGTGTTCATGTAGGCAAGTAAACCTGGTGCCACAAAAAGAGCACTCAACCAGGAATCAGAAGATTTGGACTCTACGTTCATAAGACTCAAAAAAAAAGAAAAAACAAAAAAACACAGAACAAATACAGAGAGGCACACCTGAGCAGTAGGAGAGGACACTGAAATCCCCAGAGTCAGAGGGGGAAGGGAAGGAGACTGAGAATGACGACAGAAGGGCTCATGAATACTTAGAATATTCACATAAGTGAGATCTGAGAGGTAGAATGGGTGAGGGACTTGGGCTCTGCGGTGGGAGAGACATGCGTTTCCATTCTACCACTTCCTGGTCGTGTTAAATTAGGCTTTTTACCTCTCTTGCCTTTGTTTCTCATTCCTTAAATTGGGATGATGATAATGCTTGCCACATAGGGTTTTTGTGTGGCTTAAGTGGTGCCACACAAATGTGCAAATGCCTTATAAATATGTCTGGATTATGAAAGTAAAATCTGATAACATTATCGCTGAGGTGACGTCATTCACTGAACAAATACTTATTGAGCACCTACCATGTGCTAACACTGTTCCAGGCACTTGGGGTACATTAGAGAACAAAAGAGGAAAATCTCTGCCTTCACGGTGCTTACAGTCTATTAGGGGTGATGAAGAGGGAGCATGATAAACGAATAAATGCTACAGCATGATAAAAAGTAGTAAATATTCAGAAGGAAAGAAATGGAGCAAGTAAGGTGTCAAGGGGGATTAAGAGCATCATGGTGGCTCAGTTATCATAATAAATGGGATGGTCAGGGCAGGCTTCATTGAGAAGGTAACATTTAAGAAATGGTGGAGTGAGAAAGGCAGTCAGCTCCATGGGAAGAGCATTCCAGGCAGAGGCAACAGCAGTGCAAGGCACTAAGGCAGCAGCATGCCCGGAGGGTTTAAAGAACGACAAGGAGTTCAGTGGAGGGGAGACTTGTAAGGGAAGAGGTAAGGGGCCAGGTCATTAGAGCTCTACGGACCCTGATGACGACCTGGGCTCCGACTCTACCTGAAATGGGGAGCCGTTGGAGGGTCTGGCATAGAGAAGCAACTTGATCCAATTTATGTCTGAAAGGCTCCTCTGGCTGAGAATAAACTCTAGAGTTACATGGTGTCAGTAGTGTGGCTACTGCAGTGGTAAGGAGTGGGGAGTGGGGTGGGTAACATTAGCTCAGATCCAGGGTAGTAACAGTGAAGTCATGAAAAGTATTTTGAGGGTAACACTTCTGAGGAATTTTGGGAAGAACTGGATGTAGAATGTAAGAGCAAGTGAAGAATCATGATGACATGGAGGTGTTTGGCCCGAGTAATGGGAAGGCTGGACTTGCCATCAATGAGACGGGATACAGACTTTAGGAGTTCAATCTGAGGCAGGATAGGCTTGGGATGTCTTCTAGTCATGTCTATTCATTTCCGTGATGCTCAAAGGAACTAAAGTATGTAATCTGGATGAATCCTTAAGCTGTACCTGTGTAAGGAGGAAGCAGACGGAGTAGGCTGTTCAGGGAGCATGTGCCTGCAGGGAATCCACCAGGGGGCAGAAAATGTGAGGTCACTGCTTCAGTCCGATTGCCTATCACCTGCTTCCTCTCTTCACTGTCACTGTTTATACTTAAAAGTATTTAAACAGTTATATGAAGTCCCAAGACTTCCAGATTTTCTGGCCACTTTTTCTGTTACACTTCATTTAAAATGTTCATTCCGACCTTATTTCCAAATGTGAAAGGCGCAAGAGTGAGGTTTGGCTGTCACGTGGCAGACAGCGGGAGTCTTGGACCACTTGACAGTTCACCCTCAAGTCATCACTACAAATACCATAGCATGGCTGCCTTCCACAGGGACTGAAGCAGGCACTGTATAAGAGACCACTTCCTTTCTTTTGCCCCCCCATCCTCATGCCTGAAGCACCTACATAGGCTCTGCTGTGTCTATCATGGGGCAGCGTCCCACTTCAGCAATCCCGTGGAGAGGCCCGCCCTAGGTAATGGTCCAGGGATGTGTAGCACATGCTCCTATCTGCAAGAAGCACGTTAGATGAGACAACCCCATATTCTATCAGCCACACAGATTATTTGAAAAGAGGACCGATCATCTGGAGTTTCCTGACTACCACTGAGGTCTTGAAATCTGAGTAGGGGAAACAGTAACAATGGCATTTATGGTGTTTCCCACAGCAGTGCTGATAGCAAGTTACTGCTGAGCCTTGTTCTCCTGAGGGCGGCAGATGTGTACCTTTAGGATTCATAACATCAAGAACCAAGGCAATGCCTTCCTGTCTCTCTGTTCTCTTTTAATGTCCTCCTCCTGTAAACCAGGTCTCTGGAGGGCAGATAGCAGGCTCTGGGGAACTACCCAGGGAAGCTATGATGCCATTGTTTTATTTCCCCTTCTCTATACCCTCATTTAAAGACACCTCATCCCCTGAAAAGCCAATTTCTGACTCATTTTTTTGCATATCCACCAAAAAAAATGCTTTTAGCATTGTTCATAAGATATTTGCACTGAAGAAAAGTGATAAAAGTCAGAACAAAGTTCGTCCTGAGATTCAAAAGAAATGGGGAAATATAATTCCCAGCTTAAAAACCAAGCTGTTCTTTTGAAATCCATTTGGGCGGGGGGGACATCAATATTCTGCATCAATGCCTTAGTACTTAAAAGGGATATATTGGGCTCTATAATTTAACTGCCAAATCTGACATTCATATCCATCTGGACATTTTTAAAAGGATCCTTGAGCTAGTCAGAATTGGCAGTTGGCTGTGTTATCACACCTGCATATGGCATAGGAGTTTTTTTTTAATGGGCAAGAGTTAGAGCATGAAAGTATTGCATGATATGCCTTTGCTGAGAACCCACACTTAAACATGTTTGCACATGTGAATAATTATATTTTAAAGCTCTCTGTTAACAAGCCTTTGTTCTTTGTTTCCTACAAATCAAATTAGTTGGGGATCCAGTTTATTTTGAAATTATTTGGAAAATGTTTTGGTGTTCTCAAATTTCCTTTGCACCAAAGTTTTGCAAAGTTAAAAGGCAAGCCACAAACCTCCACAACCAGTGAAAGAAAAATGCGTAAAACCTACAACAAATTAAATATGATAAACACCCACATAATAGGAGAGTGTAAGTAAATCTTGGGTCTCTAAGTACATGTCAACCTCCATGTGGGATTTAGCTTCCACTCACTGCAGATGAAGAGAATCTTTAATGCTTATATTGATATATCCAGAAAGCCTGACTTCAGAAAGTCCAATTTAGGCTGGCAGGTTTCTCTTTTTACCTTCCCCGAGAGCACAAGTCTAACTGCACATACCCCAGCACCATCTGGGAGTGAAGCTGTTGTACGATGGGGGATACTCTTTAAGACAATTTTCAGAGAAAGATCAAAGGCAATGGGAAAGGGAGACTTCTTACTTGGGAGAGCCCAAGAAATTATCTTCAACTACCTACGTTGCTTCCTTTACCAGAGCTCAGTTTGGGAAAGGCAATGAGATAACCTACAAAAAGCACTTGGGATAGTCTTAATAAGGATGGACCACTGAGTCTGGCCACTCTACTTCTTGAGAATAATGGTCACTGTGTGAAAAGTCTATACAGAATGGCCACTCATCCCTATGCAGGAGATTCCATATAAACAGCTTTCGGGGAATGCTTTAATAACTTCCAACCACCAGTGTGCAAGAGGACATCCAAAAACACATGGAAGATTAAAAATTGTATTTAAAATGCAGGGTGGGGGCCTGTAGGCAACTTTTAACTCACATGTGCAGGGTATCTGTGGCTACTTTTGTTGTGCTGGGAATTTCCTCTTCCTCAGTCTCCCCTTCACCCACCCCTTTTCTGCTTTCCATCTTCCTATTTGTCCCCGGAATGGACCAAACATTTCGGACACCAAAAGCCACTTTCACCCTTTTTGTGTAAAAAACTCTTGAAAAATCAGAGCTGCCTAATGTAAAAGACTATAGTCATCACAAACATCATTTGAAAATAAAATTATGTTTCTTAACTAAATTTGGTTCTTTTGGGTAGATATAAAGCAGATATATGAATTTATAGGATAAAACTCATGCTTGATTTGAACTCGCGAAATAAGCCCCCCAAAAATCATTTTATGTTTCTTAGCCAGGAGTGAAAACTTGGATGGGGCAAGTGGCAGTACAGAAGATTTTATAGTCACCATAATTATGACTTGAACACTCAAGCCTGGGAGGGAAGCGTCCTGGTGGGAATGGTGGGGATAACATTTAGGAAAAGAGTCATTCCTACCTAGGATCATAAGTTTGGATTGCATAGTTGTTTTCCTATGACTAATTTTTGTTTCTGGTGACAAAAATCCAATTTTTAAATGGAAAGAAAGGCACTCATATTAACATAACATGGCTCAATTCAGCCACTTTATATGAACAATCAATGATTGACATGGACATGAATTTATATCTCACAAAAATGGATCAGTCAGAATTCAGATAACAAAACCACTTTAGACGCTTTAAGTGGAAGAGGATTTAAAAGGAATTAAATGGTTACAAAATGGATCGAAGGGCTCTAGGCTGATTTCTGCATGAGTGACTTATAGAACAACACTGCAGAACCTGCTCACCAGGGACACTGTTCTCCATCATCATCAGGTACCCAGGAAATCAGGGAGTTTCTGTTCCAACTGCAGGCTCTCGTTCCACTGCACGTCTGCTGAGGTCCAGCTCAGCAAAATGGTTACCTTACCTTTTGACATGCGGGAAACTAGAGATAAACACTGGGGCCCCTGAACTGCTTCTACAGGAAAACCACGACTGTGTACCAACGTATGCCTCCGTACGTATGCCTCCCAAATAGTTCTCAGATACATTTACTTGGAGGAAGTCAGGTCATTTGAAGACATAGATCAGTAGAAAATAAAATATTTAGTTTCCCAGTTACTATCATGACATAAGGTGGTGGTTCTCAAACTTTGCTGCTTATAGAACTACCTGGGAAGCTTTGAGAATCCAAATACCCAGGCTACACCTCATAACAAGTCAATTTAAATCTCTGGGGCTTCAAGTGTTATTTAATAAAAAGCATCACAGGTGATTGCAATGTGTAGCTAGCAGAGACACAAAGCATGGCTTCTCAAACATCACTGTACACATGAATAATCTGGGTATTTTGTAAAAATGCAGAATCTGATTCAGTTGGCCTGAGTTGGGGCCCAAGATTTTACATTTCTAATAAGCTCTCAGGTGATGCTAAGGCTGAGGCAGATGAGACTTTGAGTAGTAGAGATGCACTGCAGTGGTCCTCAAATTTTAGTGTGCCTCAGAGTCACCTGGAGGGTTTGCTAAAACACAGGTTGCTAAGGCCCACTTCCAGAATTTTTGATTCAGTAGGTCTGGAGTAGGGCCTGAGAATTTGAATCTCCAACATGTTCTTAGGTGATGCTGAAGCTGCCTGTCCTGGAGACCACAGCACCACTGACGCAAAGCATGCTACAAGGGGGTTGGAATGATGTTGAGCAAGCCAATTGCTCTATCTGCAACAGATGGCCACCATGTGGAGTTTCTAATGAATTCGAAGATTGTATATTCCACTTGGATCTAACAGATAGAGAGGAACTCAGAGGAGCAAGTGAAATGCAATTAGTTATGCCAAATCCAGTTACCTTTATCTATCTTCCTTCCATACATGGAATTACTGGTGAGTTAGCTGGGGAGACCTACCTCACAGAAACATATAGCTAGATGGCGGAAGCAAGGAAAAGGAAAGGAAATATTAGTTTTCTATCTCAGTAAACAGACAGGACTGCTTATCTCCACATTTTACTCTTTGGATAATCAAGGGAAAATATCTGAATGTTAGATGGATGTCAGAGGTAATCTATCTGTGGCCCATGTGGTTCCCATGGGAAGAAATTTCAAGTGACATCCAGCTTACTGCTAGTTCATTAGACACACATCAGATGTTGGGTATTTATCTTCACTGCAGTGCACTCTGTGCGAAAATTTTCCTGAATGCATCAACCAATAGCTTTTAAAAAGAGTTTTGTCGTAAGCTAGGCAAATAAAATTGGTATAAGGCAATAACAGTCTTCAAACAATATGCTTTATTGTAATTTACTATATCAGATAGAGTTTCACTCAAAATTATGGCTTGGGATCATTACTTACAGTTTATTAGGGTACCTCCTACTTCCCCTTTTTCACCACTTCTACTTCACATTCACAGGTTACTGGACTCCCAAAATGGAGGTCCAACATTTCACTCATGGTTACTACATAAGCCAAATGAACCTGAGAATACTATGATGATCTGAGGCTCCATGACTGAGGGTCCATGGAATTTAAATTTTTTTTTAATGCCAAGATAAGAAACAATTTATTATAGGGAGAAGAAAAATTTCTCATCCAAAATACAGAAATCTGTACAACTTTGCCACAATCAATATACATGAACTGTACAAATTTACACCAGTTCATAATTTACCAAATAAAAGATGACTAACAAAGTTCACAAAATAGATGGTGGTTTGTGGAAAAGACTTCTACCCAATTAAGTACAAGGAAAGTTACAAACCAGACCTCCACTTTCTAAAAATAAGAAGTTTACTCAGTCTTAGAAAACTACAAGCTAGCAAATGTACAGAGAGCTGGCTGGTGCTAACACCACAGTTGAGACAGTGTCTTTTTAAGGGTCTTTTTTAAAGTCTGTTGCCAAGGCAGATTCTGGTCACTTGCTACTTTCAAGGCCAAAAACACAATAACAAGGTCTGACCATTTCCCCAGGTCATGCTTACTAGTTTATCTTATGTACATTTACACATATTTAAGTGCTAGGTAAAAATCTTGTCATAAAATTTCCAGTACTACCATGTTTAAAATGTTGAGCTTTCCTATTGAGCTGCCAAAAAGGATAACAACTTTAAGTGTCATAGTGCAAATTTTCTCTGCAAGTTCTACTGCAGAGAAAGGTTCTTTGAAATACAGATTTGCGTTAAAGGGACTGATGTAAAAATTTAGGTATCATGTCTGGGAGAAACTGAAACCACCTTAGGACTTCACTCCCTAGCAAATAAGGTGATCATTTACTTGGACTCACAGGCTATTGAATCATTGAAAGGTACTGTCCAAACTATGGCACTGTCACTTAAAAATTTTTTTTACCATTCTATCTTGTGCCAGATCTTCACAGCTGTGACATGGTTTAAATTCCATGGAGCCTCTGACACATCTGACACCTGACAAGAGGGTGTGTGTGTGTGTGTGTGTGTGTGTGTGTGTGTGTGTGTGTGTGTGTGTGTGTGTGTGTGTGTGTGTGTGTGTTTCCCTCATAGCAACCAATTCTGATTCCAGACACCAACTGGGTGTCCAGCAATTCAATTCAGTGCTGACACTAATTGCCCAGAGTTAGCACAGCCCCACAGGTTAAGGGCTCAGTCCCACAAGACCCCTCCCCCACACTTCAGATACCTGTCTCAAGTCCCAGGACTTCCATTCTTCTGACTGAATGGCTCTGCATTGGGATTTCCCACGACCCCCTCTCCTCAGGTTTGATAATTGCTAGGACGGCTCACAGAACTCACGAGCACACAACTTACATTGACTGGCTTATTATAAAGGGTACAACTCAGGAACGACAAAATGGAAGAGATTTATAGGCAAGGCGTTGGGTGTGTATGTAGGGGGGGGGGGCGCTTCCATGCTCTCTTCAGGTGTGCTACCCTCCAGCACATGAATGTGTTCACCAGCTGGAAGCTCCCTGATTCTTATCATTTAGGGGGTTTTTTAAGGAGGTTCCCTTACATAGACATAACTGATTAAATTATTGGCCACTGGCGATTAACTCAATCTCTAGCTCCTTTCTCCTCCCTGTAGATTGGGGAGTGAGTCTCAATCTTCCAAACTTCAATTGAAAATTAAAGGCTTGGGGTTTCTGGCAACCATCTCCCATACTGAAACTAGGGGTCTGCCAAGAGTCACCTCCTTAGGACAAAACACATTCTCATCACCCTTATCACTTAGAAATTCCAAAAGTTTTAGGAGTTCTGAACCAGGAACTGAGGACAAAGACCAAATACCTTTCTATTATACCACATACAGGGTCAACAGCCCTTGAATGTTTTGTAACCAAGTTGTGGAGGCAGGACATGGACATAATAGTATAATGAACAATAAAAAATATGTATCATCATTGAGTACTACTGACTCACTACAGTGTTACAAGCCTTCAGAGAGGAGAGGATTCAATCATCAAGGACTAGGATAACCTGGACCAACCCAACCTCCAAGGTGAGTGTGGAGGTTATTGTACTTTGTCCCAGGCTGGGCGCAGACACACAAAAAGAAAATCCTTGAAGCTCACTTCTTCTAATCTGAGGGACAGTAGGGAAAAGGAGAGAGTGAAATCAGGAATGAAACCCCATGCCTGGATTTTATCATCCCCATTCTCAGTCTGTGCTCCAACCCTGGGGGGGAGGAGAGAGGTGACAGGAAGACAGGAAGAAAGACACTTTAGAAACATTAGATGAGTGACATTGGAAGGTGCTGGCCTGCCTTGCTAGTCACAGTGAAGAGTAACCTGTAACCCCCTGGAGGAACTCCAGCCTACAATTTGACACTAACACAAATGTAACACAGAAATGGCTGTGTGGGAGAAGGCAGCAAGGACGAAAGATGTTGCAAGAGGATTTCAGTTCACCATACTCTGCACAGGATGTCAAGGAGCCGAGAAGTCCTTGGGGGGGTTCATGAGGAAATGCAGAGGTTCTGAGAGAACCTGCTGAGTGGCAAAGGCACAGGGAGGGATGGAAGCTGTCTCTGTGGGCAGGAAATTCAAGATGGCGGCAAGTGAACAGGACCTTGATTGTTGGAAGAATATTCCAAAGAGCTGGACAGGACCAGTCATACCTCAGCAGGAACTCATCAAATGGGCAGACCATTCTGGCCTCTCACTGCAAAGGCCAGCCAAATCCAAAGATCACATACACATGTTTAGTTAGGAAAATAACTTCAAGAAGTTCAGAGAAAAAATAATGGGAGCATTCCATGATTCTAAGAGAAAATGTAGTTGGGTATGTAGATAAGGGGTTCATCCCTATAAAAGTAACAACTGAAGCCATGCTAATGAATGAAATCTCTGAGGGGCGGTGTAACATGTGCCAATCATATGGGGAGAAGGAGTGTGACTCTCAAAGACAGAGGGGTGACCACAGTAAACTTTCACCTCTCCATTTTGTGGTAGAAAGTGAGGATCAAAGGCAGGGACAGAAGTTTGGGATTTATAAAAATGTGATTGAAAGAGATTTCTAACACTACCCAAAACCTGCTGCCAATTCACTATTCACACATCAGATGCTGGAAGCTGTGTTATCGACACCATGTGGCAAAAAAATTCAGCTAAAAAAAAAAACTTCTGAATTTTAGCAGTGCTTCATCAGTTAATGATTATTAAACTGAGATAACAGAGCAGCTTTGGAGGTAGGTGAAGGCACTCATAGCAGGCAAGGAAGAAGACAGCTTTATGAAAAAGTGCGTGGTCAACGATGATGCTGAATGTCCAGTGAAGCCTGAATTCTAAGCTAAGGCTTGTAAGGGTTAGATCAGAAGAAACCCGAATTAGCAAAATGGGGGTGGGGAAGGACAGAAGACATTTTTACTCGTATACGAGAAATGTTGCAGTAAAATGAAAGAGGGTGTATTTCAAATGGTTGAGAGAAGAGTTTTTGAGTCACCAATCATTTAATATCTCTTTGGGGGATGCCTACTAAGTTAGAAAGATCCAGTCTATATTTATAGACCAAGGGGGAAAGAGGAATTACCAGAGGAATAATGATGGATGAAACAGAAGGAGGGGGATGGGTGATGGAGTAAAGACTTGGAAGAAGAAGGAAGGGTAGGGGGTGGAGGGAACCTCCTCTTCTGAAACAGCAGAAGTGGAGGACAGCACGATGGAATTCCAGACCATGAGCTGTGGACAAGGTGAGGTGCGGTCCTTGCTTACAGCATGGTTTCTCAGCCTCAGCACTGTTAACACGTTGGGCTAGATAACTCTTTGTTGTGAGGGGCTACTCTGTGTGTGGTGTTTAGCAGCATCCCTGACCTCGACCCACTGGATGCCAACAGCAAGCCTCCAGGTGTGAGAATCAGAAGGTCTCCAGATACTTCCAAATGTCTCCTGGGGGAGGCAGGGGCAAAATCACCCTTGGTTGAGAGCCACTGGGTTAGAGAGACTGCTGGGAGGCACCAAGGAGAGAAGGCTGCTCCCGTATTAGAGGACCTCGAACCTCTAAGAGGTGAGAACCTCTGGGAGAAAGAGGAATGTGTGGGCAGGACCCTGGTCTAAACCTGAGGTAGGGCTTATAAAGAAGGGGCTAAATCCCACTAGAAAAATTTCCCTCCCTCTTCAGTGCTCTCTTAAAGCAGCAAGGTCACATGGCCTGATTAGAACCATTCACTACCTTTCCCGAAAGGCAGCCATGAATCTTGCAAAATCCTTGTCACTGTTACAGATTCTGCAGTAGCTGAGGTTTATAGCTGACACATCTCTGCCTTTGTAAAATTATGTAACCTATTTCTTAGGTTCAAAAGCCTTGTGGGATGTTTACAGCAAATTATTGCAGGTGGTGACTTTCAAAATGGCTTGTGAAGGGGTGGAGGAGGTCACACCCTGCTGCACGGTGGGTCCTCACAGCCTCTTCAAAACCCCAAGGCCACCTGCCACGTGCCGTGGGAGAGGAAGTGTGGTCACAAGGCCAAGTGGGTAAGTGTGGCTAGTCTCCGTGTTCTCAAGGAAGTTCTGAGGGATAGAGATGGGTAGATTAAATAAACTAGAGATTTTAGAACCCCTTGCTTCTGAATCAAACTGGAAAGGATAAGCTTACCATTTGTAGGTGTAAGGTTAGGGATACAAACCACTCTGTGGCAAGGAGGTAGCTCCCTCGAAGCTCTCCTAAGCTCTGGTCTATGCTGCCACAAAGTGATCGGTGGCAGTGACAACTAGGCACTCATTTCTTCACATATCAGGCAACTCCAGTAGCAAATCTACAATACAAGTAGTTCCCCCACCTAAGTATTACATAAAATAAGACTAGGAACCTTCCCCTGGCCCTGGACAGAGCCATACTTGCTGCTGTTTAGTTACACACACGGTTACGCAGTGCTCATCAAGCCAATGGCACAAGATGGGGGACATGTATTGAGAAAGTGGAGAAGAAGAACAAAAGCTTCCCTTTCCTCATGATTCTGGTCAAGGGGAGTTTTCCTGTCAACTCGTATGAAGAAAAAGAGCTCCAAGAAAATGAAATCGAATTCCAGAGAAAAAAATGGCTCTTGCCTTTCATCAAGCTTAGGAAAAGAATTTATATTTCCAGGATCCTCATTTCATTACCCTTTTCACAACTTGAAAAGAGCAACAGATGGCCATCATCATCTTCTGATGATATGGGGAAGAGTGCTACAGGGGAAATAACACTGGATTCATTCATTTGTTCACTCATTTGACCTATATTGATTAAGCCCTGGCACTGTATTCAGCTCTATGGATAAATAACGAATAAAAACTGGAATGCTCCTGCCCTTCTGGATTGTGAAGGGAAGGTATAGTGCTAATCATCACTCTGCTTCAAGAAGGTATCGGTCTTTAGGCTTCTTTTATCCATAAAACAAAGGGCAACGACTTCAGTCTCAAAGCCTATTCTATTTTAACATTCACATTTGGTGAGTTGGTCTATAGCAGAGGACCAAAATAATTGGTCTATGCTAGGAACTGAATTGTGCCCTCCCCCACCCCCCAAAAATTCATGTTTAAGTCCTATCCCTCAGTACATCAGAATGTGACAATATTTGGAAATAGGGTTTTACAGAAGTGATTAAGTAGAATGACGTTATTAGGTTAGACTGTATACCAATAAGACCGGCATCCTCAGAAGAATTTGGAAACACAAGTACAGAGAGAAGACCATTTAAAGATAAAGGGAGAAGGTGGCCATCTGCAAGCCAAGGAGAGAGGCCTCAAAAGGAACCAAACCTGTCCATACCTTGATCTCAAATTTCTAGCCTCCAGAACTGTGGGAAAATAAATTTCTATAGTTTAAGCCACCCAGTCTGTAGTATTTTGTTATGGCAGACCTAGCAAATTAATATAGTCTCGGGCTTCCCTGGTGGTGCAGTGGTTGAGAGTCCACCTGCCGATGCAGGGGACACGGGTTCGTGCCCCAGTCCGGGAAGATCCCACATGCCGCGGAGCGGCTGGGCCCGTGAGCCATGGCCGCTGAGCCTGCGCGTCCGGAGCCTGTGCTCCGCAACAGGAGAGGCCTCAACAGTGAGAGGCCCGCGTACCGCAAAAAAAAATAAAATAAAATAAAAAAAAAATAATATATATATGTAGTCTCTATTCAGACTCGCTCAGAAACACTTATTTAAAGATCCACAGGCCTGGTTTTAACCCACCAATGAGAATGTCCAGGTATTAGGGCCCCAACATGTAAAAAATTTGAAAGAGATACATTTGATGTCACAAAACCAGAGATCCACTGGTCTATAGAGTTTAGTGAAGCATCAGTCTGCTCACCCTATGGATATACTTAACCTTTTTGGAGGAGTTACTTACTTTCACTGAGACATTTACTGAACCTTCACTTTATGTCAGATGCTTCGTAAAAAACAGAAACAAAGAGGCTAGCTTTCCTGAGACATCCACTGTCATGCACTCCGTGCTGCCTAGGGATGTTGTGAAATTTAATTACTAAATGCTTGTTAAAGCTCTCCATGAAGCCTTTTGATGAAACAAACTTTCTAACTACAAAGTGTTGTTTAATATGGAGGTCCAGCCTGGAGAAAGTGCAGTCTCCAGCAAGGCCTAGCTGCTTTTTTATGCAAATTCAGCACCATCTCAATCCACCTGGCAAATTACTGAGAAAGCAGAAAGCTTAGGTCAGGGGCTCTATGGGTGTCCTTGCTACTTCCTCCCAATTCCTCTCTACTTTTTCACCTCAATTGTTTCAGTGTGCTCCCTGTCAGAAAATCCCACCAGTATCATTCACATTAATGACCTTCCTGACACCCATGTGTTGTTATTCTGGTGGGGTGATACTGTGTTGACTTAAACATAAGTGTGACAGAACTAACTGGCTTTATGGATGTTGTACTCACTGTCCTCTTCTTGGAGTAGAGCCCTGAGGGAATGAATGTGCATAGAGGGCTGGCTGTGTAGAGTTGAAAGGAGGTAGAGAAAGTTCTCTAGAAGCCACAGGAGAAGACCAGGCAGAGAGAGATGGATAGTAGGAACCGCTCTGGCAGTTTAGCCAAAGGTCTACCTTATCACTGAGGTCATTTGCATTTCACATTGATTTCTTACAAGAGAGAACGTAAGCACCAGAGATAGGACTGAATCAGAGCTTTCAGAAGCTCTGATGTGCAGAAAAAGGCTTACAGCTGTGCCGAAATGCCTAGATTAGTGATTCTCTTCAGCCCTTGGAGTAGTCTACTTGCCTGGGAGAACCGGTCCCCAGGCCTGTTCCTTCCAAGAGCTGAAAACCTAACTCAGAGGATTTAAATTCCTTTCAATTTAACCAGTACAGAAATATTGATAGAGAAAAACATCAACTTTTTTTTCACATGTCCCATGATGGGAAAAAAAATCAGGAATGACAGGATTAATGACCTTCCACAGCATCCTCTACTTTCACTGCCTCCTCTCTCCCCTCTCCAGTTTAATCGCCACACACATCCAGGTGGAGCCTGCTAAAATGCCCTGCCTTGGTTCAGCTCCTTCCAAAATTGCCCACTGTTCTTAGCCACATTAAGGGATTTATCCTAACAAGGCCCTTCATGATCTGCCTCTATGTATATTGTAGGCCACGTATCTCACCGTTTCCCATCTCGCTCTGACCAAGCTGTTTTCAGTTCCACCAAGTCATGTAGACTCTTAATTCCAGGTTTTTACACGACACTTCCTCTGTCTAGAACACCACTGTCCACTTACACACACACACACACACACACACACACACACACACACACACACACACACCCCTGGGCAACTCCTACTTGTTCATGTGGGAAGAAATCATATCTGCTTTGTTCACCATTGGTCCCCAGTGCCTAGAACACTGTTTCACACATAGTAGTACTTATTGGATGGGTGGATGGATGAATGCATGAGTTTCTTTCATACTGTAGAATCAAGAGTTTTCTTGCTTTTAACTTTTTTGTTTTAGTTTGTTTTGTTTGCTTTTAATTCTGCATCTGCACTGGAAATAAGGTAACTGTCTCCTCATTGAATCTCCTCAAAAGGGTTCCACCATCTCCTGACACATTATAGACATACACTTTCACAAAATCAGGGCTCTGTTAGCAAAGAAGAAGACTGGGAAATAAATATTGGGTAAGAAACTACTCGTGCTTTCTGTAGTGTTCAGGAGAGGAAATAAAGAAGAGGGAGGGAAGTAATGAAGAAAGGACTGAAATTCAACAATACTGAGTCTCTCTTATGCCCTGGACATAGTGCTAAGAATTAGGGATAGGATGGTTTACCAGACATAGGTCTCTCCTCAGAGATCTTAGCCTCTGGATGGGAATCCACACACTGAAGTAATTTCATTCTGAAGAAGGTATTAAGAAAAGAAGCATAGTTGACATGGGCAAGTTTAGTGAGACCATTTAATCTAACCTAGTGGCAAAGTTAATGCTTCCTTGAGGAAGGGACATCTTAGCTGAGATTTGAAAGATGACTAGGGGTTGAACAAGCAAAGTGTGAAGAAAAGGAGTGTTCTAGGCTGTATGCCAAAGGTCTGGCTTCCAGAGATAGAACGATGGGCTCAAAAAGCTGACAGGATATCAGAGTGATGGGAGCATAGACAGTGAGGGGTGTGTTCTGAAGTGAGTGTAGAGAAACAGACGCTTCATGCCACCCGCTACCTTGTGGACCATGTTACAGATTTGAAACTTTACCCCAAGAGCAAGTGAAAAAAAATGCTTTAAGCTGAGGAATGACACGATTGGATTTGTGTTTTAGAAGATCACCTTGCACACAGTGTGGAGAATGTTCAAGAAGGACAAGTGGGAATGTAGGACTCCACACAGAAGGTCCCTATGAAACATTTGATGAGGGTGCCTAAACCAAAGAGACAGCAGTGGGAGTGAAGAATGGTAGGTAGATTGAAGACAGACTTAGTAAGCAGAAGCAACAGGGCTTGATGATTTAACTAGTGAGGGCAGGAGGAGTGAAAGAAGTGAAAAGGAAGACTTTGAGGCTTCTTACTAGAAAAACTAGGTGAAACATGCTGCTACTTCCTAAAATGGGGAAATATAGGGAGTGTGGCAGGTGTAGAGACTGAGTAATGAGTTCAGTACTGCATACTTGGGCTTGAGGTGAATGAGAAATATCCACATTGAAAAGAAGCACAGTATTGGCCAGAACGGTGGTTCTCAATGTGTGGTTGCAGAGCCAGCAGTTTCAGCATCACCTGGGACCCTGTTAGAAATACACTCTTTGACATAAATCACAGCAAGATCCTTTTTGACCCACCTCCTAGAGAAATGGAAATAAAAACAAAAATAAACAAATGGGACCTAATGAAACTTAAAAGCTTTGGCACAGCAAAGGAAACCATAAACAAGACGAAAAGACAACCCTCAGAATGGGAGAAAATACTTGCAAATGAAGCAACTGACAAAGGATTAATATCCAAAATTTATAAGCAACTCATGCAGCTCAATAACAAAGAATGGCCATTGTCAAAAAATCTACAAACTAAACGCTGGAGAGGGTGTGGAGAAAAGGGAACCCTCTTGCACTGTTGGTGGGAATGTAAAATGATACAGCCACTATGGAGAACCGTATGGAGGTTCCTTAAAAAACTAACAATAGAACTACCCTATGACCCATCAATCCCACTACTGGGCATATACCCTGAGAAAAACCATAATTCAAAAAGAGTCATGTACCACAATGTTCATTGCAGCTCTATTTACAATAGCCAGGACATGGAAGCAACCTAGGTGTCCATCGACAGATGAATGGATAAAGAAAATGTAGCACATATATACGATGGAATATTACTCAGCCATAAAAAGAAACGAAATTGAGTTATTTGTAGTGAGGTGGATGGATCTAGAGTCTATCACACAGAGTGAAGTAAGTCAGAAAGAGAAAAACTAATACAATATGCTAACACATATATATATGGAATCTAAAAAAAAAATGCTTCTGATGAACCTAGGAGCAAGAGAGGAATAAAAACAGAGATGTAGGGCTTCTCTGGTGGCGCAGTGGTTGAGAGTCCGCCTGCCGATGCAGGGGACGCGGGTTCGTGCCCCGGTCCGGTAAGATCCCACATGCCGCGGAGCGGCTGTGCCCGTGAGCCATGGCCGCTGAGCCCGCGCGTCCAGAGCCTGTGCTCCGCAACATAGCACAGGGAGATCAACTCGGCGCTTTGTGACAACCTAGAGGTGTGGGATAGGGAGGGTGGGAGGGAGACGCAAGAGGGAGGGCATATGGGGATATATGTATACGTATAGCTGATTCACTTTGTTATACAGCAGAAACATAACATTGTAAAGCAATTATACTCCAATAAAGATGTTAGATTAAAAAAAAAATACACATTTTCAGCCCTCTCCCCAGATCTATTAAAGCAGAAACTCTGGAGGCCCTGATCTATAGCTCATTGTTTTTATACTTAAAATTCACTATTTATCAAGAACTGCTTTTTATGAATATGAGGATGCAGTGAAATGTCATGGATATAATAACACTTGGAACCCAGAAATGCAGATTCAAGTCACAAGGCCCACCTTTAACAAGGCTTCCAGGTGATTCTGATGAACTCCCAAATTTGAGACCCACTGGACTATAGCCAATCGATGATGAATAGGAATAAAAAAGGGCTGGAGGAAAGGAAAGAAAGTAGGACAAAGAATATGCAAGATCTGCACTACTCTGGGTGGGAAATTATTCTACTTTCTCCTACTTTGTCGACCAAAATGGAATGATGTATCACCTCTCATTGGTCTGTTTTCTATTTCAAAGATGGCTCTTCCCTTCAACAGGTCTCCCTTCTTTCAATTTCTCTTGAACCAATTTCAGATGGCTGCTAGAGACATCTTCAAATACAGCCTCAGAACTGTCCTCAGGTTAAAAAGCTTCAGAGGCCACAGGGCCTACTTAACAAATCCCAAGCTCCTGAGCTGGCAGTAAGGCCGTCTGTACTCTAGACCTGGTGTGACAGCTCATCCACCTGCCTTTACCCCCTACTCACACCCCATGCTCAAGCCCAACTGAGCTGGCCCTCAATCCCAGAACATGCTTGGCACTTGCCCACTCTTATGATGTGCCTCTTGCTCTTTGTCCTCCATCCATATACTCTATCTTCAACTATTGATATCCTACACTGAGCCCAGAAGTCTTCAGTGATACTCTCAAGCAGTAATGCACTGGGGCTGGTCTATACATTCCTCTTCCCAACTCCTCATTTAGTGACTTCATGCCTGTAGCTTGAGATCAAAGATGAAGGTAGTATTTACACCACAGAAATGGGCGACCATTACAAATCAGGTTCCCCCCTCCCACCTGCAGATACCCAGTTGTTAAATATTTACTAGTACACCACTGCCAAGAAGGAATGAGCCTGCCCCCATATAGCAAAGGCAGACAAACTATGAGACAAATTTGGACTGCTGTGTGTTTTTGTATATAAAGTATTATCGGCACATATATAAGATATTACTGGCACACGGTCACACTCATTTGTTGATGTGCTGTCTACAGCTTCTTCAACACTACAATGACAGAATAGAGTAGTTGCAAAAGAGATCCTACAGCCTGCAAAGCCTAAAATACCACCTGGACCTTTCTAAAACTGTTTGCCAACCCCTACTCTTTAACACAATATTGTATATTCACTACTTATCACATACTGCTTTCATGAATACTAGGATGCAGTGAGATGTCCTGGAAATAACACTTGGAATTTAGAAGATGTGGTTCAAGATTCTACTTGCTAGCTATGAGTCTTGGTCAATTTACTTAACCTTGCTGAATTTGAATTTTCTCATCTACAAAAGAATGGCCTACCTCAGAGCAATGTTCTGAAATCAAACATCTGTGAAAACGTCTTGTATATTATAAAGCACCCATGAAAATACAAGATAATACAATTGCAACTTATGTGCAGATTTTCTTTCCCCACTAGACTCTCCCAGGGCAACTTCCACACCTCCACCATGTTTGCCTCCATCACAAGTAGCATCTTGCATGCAGGGGGTGTTCATTACATTGCTGTGGAATGGAGGATGAAGGGTGGGGATTCTCTTTTTCAAGCCCTAAGAACTAATTAGTTTCCTAGCAACGACAGCAAGATTAGCCTAAAGAAACACACTGTGAGGTGACCCCACTGCCTTCTTGCTTCCCTGATTGTCCCATTCTCTATTTTACCATTGCTGCTGCAATTCTTCCTAGCTGAACCTCCTTCCTTCTGGGAATCACCTGTGTCCATTAAATGCAGGTGTCAACTGAACTGTGTGTGCTGATAAAAGTAGGCAAACTGTTTTTTGAACAGCCAACTCCTTGGGATATAAACATGAGACAACTTTTTTTCCCAGAACAACTGCCCACAAGATTGGCTTTGGTGAGTCTTTTTCCCCATTGGTGGTGGTTTCCTTTAAGGATATCTTTCCCATGTTTTACAGTTTTCGTATCATTTGCAGTATTAACCTTGTGTCAGTCTCCTTTGAATCTTTTACTCTGTTCATTAATAATTTTATGCAGCTAGAGCAATACCGGCATATAGTAGGTAATCAATAAATATTTGTGGAATGAATGAATGGCTTTCAGTATTTAATATTGAGTCCTCTGCATTTTAAAGCTAAAGTGTCAAACTCAATGCAGGTGCAGTCTTCTTCTCCGCTGCACTGGCCAGGACTGTCTGGGGGAAGGGGAGCAGGTATGCTGTTCCCACACTTCCTCTTGCTCTTCCCAGCTTTTTCCCTTAGGTGTAGGAGCCAGGAGAAGAGATGGGGGAGGTGATTTTACCTGGGGGACTGCTATAGTAAGGCTGAAGTCTCCTCCTAGGTTGACTGCTGCGGTGTCTCTCACCAGCACCAGTGTGCTCACATGGCAGTCGTTCACTTTCTGCCTGTCTCCTAAGCCAAACATACGTGTTCCTCCGGGGAAACAGCTAGGGTCTCCTCAGTGCATGGTTTCTGATGAGAAGATTCAGTTGTGACTTAACCTTTCTCCTCAACCCCTCCTTCAGCTCTCACCTTGGTGGTCCACCACCCACAGGCGATCTCTTCCTGCCACTTAGGCTGCTCTCCTTGGTGGGACACTGCTAAACTGTCGTTTGGTGGTCCACTCGATCTGAAAACTAGTCACACATTCTTGAAGCGGTAGGAGTTCAGGCTGCCTGGCCTTTACCTCTTCTCATGGCCCCGTAGTCACTCTCCAGTTCTTCCTCTACTTCTGCTGGTTACACAGTTACCTATCAGGGTAATGAAATGTCAGCACCTCCAGTTTGACTGGTGAGTCTCTGGAGACTTTCCTGGGTTGGTTTCAGGGGAGCCAAAGCCCCACCGTACTGCTACAATGCGAAAATAAACGAGAGCTTCTCTCCAAGAACACTATGCTTCCTACAAGTGACCAGGCTCTCTCCACCAGTGCTCTTGCTATAATGATCAGGTGGGAAGAAGAATGGGTGATTGGATTAATGGAGCTGATTCTGGGGCCCCGTTTTACGCTGCGAGGACAGCTCTACATACTGGCAGCTCTCTTGACCTTGCAAACTGGATTCTTGATAATTTGGGCCACTTTTGGCCTTGGCCACACTTCTGGGACCTTTTCAGCTCTTCAAGATGTAAAAGCTAAAGTAATTATTGATGATAGAGGGGAAGGTGGCTGGATCCAGGGTTAGGAGATCCCAGGAGAAACAGCCATCTTCACCTTCATAAAAGTGGCCTCTACTGCAACAACACGAAATAAGAAGATCCTGTCTCTAAAGTTCTAAGGTCATCTCAGACTGTGCTTCCAACCTAGTCTACTGTTGGCCGCGAAGGCCTAAACTTACTGTACCAGGGAGCTGCAATCCAGGAAGACTGTGGAAGGGGCAATGAATAGGGAGCAGATAAAAGTGAAGCAATGCCAACTAATGTCCAAGATCACTGTGATGGCTTTGGAGGAGCAAAACAATGGATTTCTTGGAAAAAGACTATATGGATTCTGAATCATGAATCCTAGTAACCCACTGTCTTAGTAAAATGAAGTCAAGTAATCATTTGAAACTTTTGATGAGAACTACTGGAAATTCTTTAAATTTGAGAAATTGTCATTTTTTTCATTGTCTTTCTTATTTTCCTTCCAATTAAAGACATCTTGAACAATGTCTCATAGCTGTTTTCTGATAGAATATTTCTTTCTCACAAAAAGCCTCTGCCACAGAAATCAGTGAATAATCTGTAAGTGCTCTCAAATGATAAAAGGGAGGGAAATGGAAAAGTAATTGTGTCTTGCACCTGCCTCCTGATATTCATTAGCAGCTTATGGTACTCTGAAATCCTCTTTGAGGATGTTAAAAACAATCACACGATTTTCTCCCTCATCCTGTGTTTTATGATTCCAGCACTGAAGTGGCCCCGACACAGAGGAAGGTTTCAGATACCTAGCCTGTTTTCAGACACAGAATAGATCTCCACATGCCCTTAATGCTGAATTCTCACCACTTCTCAAAGGCACCTGTTTTTGCTTCGTGGAGCCATACCAACTTGAAACCAACAAATAAGTAACACATGAGGCAAAGAGAAGTCTGAAAACTGATAGTACTTTTAAAGTAACTTCACAAGCAGAAATCTTGAATCGGTAGCTTCTGCAGTGCTGTAATTTATTTAGAAGGAACACTTCATTTCCTTACATAGAAATGCCAAACAAATTGAGAGGTTTAGGTGCACAAATAAGAGAATCTTTCCCCTTTCCGTATCTCACTCAACTGATGTTCCTCAAATATTGCACTATGGACACCACCCCCGACGGCATCGATGCCTCCTCTTGCTTAGTACTGTTTTGCTGGGGCTTCTGCAGGGTGCCTCATCCAATTTACGCCCCACAGTCATCCTGCAAAGTTTTCACAGCACCATTTTCACCAAAGAGGAATCTCACTTCTCCACTTACTGCTTCCATGCCCTTTTTGTTATAGCTGTTTGTGAATAACTATCTCTAGAAGAGGAAATGGTCATCATCACTTCCCTTCATTAAGCATCTACTATGTAGTGCTGTGCTACATTATTGACATTTTTTCACTCCAGTCTAGAAAAAAAGTGTATTTTTAGCCCATTTGATAGTGGGGAGCTGAGGCTCAGAGAGATTGTGACTAGCCAAAGATCTCCTATCTCTTTCTGTAAGAGGTTTTGTCTCAACAAAAATGGTAAAAAGGCCATAACTTGGGTCCACATATCTGAGGGGTGAGACTAGATTATTTATTTCAAGAATTCAAGGGCTTCCCTGGTGGCGCAGTGGTTGCGCATCCGCCTGCCAATGCAGGGGAACCGGGTTCGCGCCCCGGTCTGGGAGGATCCCACATGCCGCGGAGCGGCTGGGCCCGTGAGCCATGGCCGCTGAGCCTGCGCGTCCGGAGCCTGTGCTCCGCAACGGGAGAGGCCACAACAGAGGGAGGCCCGCATACCACAAAAAAAAAAAAAAAAAAGAATTCAAGTAAATCTGATCAATTTATCAGAAGTTTGAAACCCCAATGTCCCAGGTGCTGAGAGAGATAAAGAGCAAGTACATGACGTCATCCTCCTGCCCTCAGGAATATATCGATACATTTCACCTACTAGCCAAGATTAGCCTGGGACAAAGAGAATCAGATACAACAGGTACAAGACAGTATATTCAGGAAGTGAAAAGTTGTGCTGCAGATAAAACGTGTTAAAGAGGCCAGAGCAATGGCCTCAATTTCAGGAAGAGGAAACTGAGATGGGTCTGCAAAACTCCTTGTTATTTCAACAAAGGGGGAAGAGGGCAAAAGGATTTTCAGACCAAAAGTCAACTGGTTGCTGCTTAATCAAATGCTGGCCTTTCCCCCGACACTCTCCATTTCTGCTCAAAGGAGTAAACATTACCTTGCTTTCACGTAGTGCCCGGAGTACGGGGTCCTTTCCTACAGAGTGTGAACTTGAGGAGCTGACCCAGGCTGCTTTAGCCAGCGTCCAAACGCCAAAAAGCCAGCTGCGACTGTGGACTCCCTTGGGCCGCTGCTAGTTGAGCTCAGCTCTAATTAATTGACTAGATATTTGGTGCGAAGCTGCTATCAGAACTACCTGGCATGAAATTTATTGACAAGTTTTATTTGCCTTTCTCGGTCAAAACAGAAAATAGACAGATATCAGGCTACTTAACTATTCACAGCCCCTGTACAACCTAGCATCGGTCATCTATCCATCAGGAAAAGGGAACCACACTTTTTTCTCTAGAAACCACCCTTGTCACCATCTCCACACGCA
This sequence comes from Physeter macrocephalus, assembly GCF_002837175.3. Classification (NCBI taxonomy): domain Eukaryota; kingdom Metazoa; phylum Chordata; class Mammalia; order Artiodactyla; family Physeteridae; genus Physeter; species Physeter macrocephalus. The sequence continues at coordinate 70,954,013 of NC_041221.1, read as the reverse complement.
AGAAGCCTCCTTTGAAACAGCTGTTTTTGTATGATGCTTTCAAAAGCTCAGATACAGTACATTTATTAACTATTCTAGCATTTTCTAAACTTATACATTTCATTAAAGTTCTGCCTTTTTTGCCTTTATTTATTTATTTAGAAATTACAGTATTATTAAAAAATGTTTATCTTACTCCCTAGTATATAGCGGGTACCAAATCACCATTAATCACTCTTCTTCCTCCTGTCTCTTTCTCTTTCTCTCATGATTTGCAGATGAAGAAACAAGCTCATTGAGATGAAGAATCTTACCAAAGTCCCAGCTCTGAATGTATTGGTCCTAGGACTTAGAGCTGTGGGAAGCGTGAGCTCCTGTTCTTTATACTGAACAAAACTGTTTCCAAAGATATAACCAGACATTTAGTTTACCTGTGATAAATGATTCAGTCTCTCTCTCACTCTCATTCCCTCTCTCTGTTTCGATTGGATTTATTGAGCTATAAGTCACATACCGTAAAACTGAGTCATATGAGGTATACAGTCTTATGGGTTTGGCAAATCCGTACAGTCCTAGAACCAACACCACAATCACAATATAGAACTTGCCATCACCCCAGAGTCGCCCCCTGCCCCTTTTCTAGTTAATCTCCTCCCCCAACCCTGAGGGCTTGCGACTTGAGACTTGGTTTCTCTTACTATGGGTTTGTCTTCTACAGAATGTCATATAAATGGAATCACATTGTACAAACTCTTTTAAAAATCAAGATCCAAAAAACTAAAATTAAAAATTGAGATCTAATTCATATACCATAAAATTCACCCCTTTTAAGTGTACAATTCAGTGGTGTTTAGTACATTTGCAAAGTTGTGCAACTATCACAACCATCTAAATCCAAAACATTTTCATCAGTCAAAAAAAAAAAACCACACACCCATGCCCGTTGATAGTCACTTCCCATTCCCCTCTCCCCCCTACCCCTAGAAACTACTAATCTACTTTTTATCACTATGAATTTGCCTATTCTGGATATTTCTTATAAATGGAATTATACAATATATGGCCTTTTGTTTCTGGTTTCTTTCACTGAGCATGTTTTTAAGGTTTACCCATCTTGTAGCATGGATCAGAACTTCATTCCTTTTCATGGCTGAATAACATTCCATTGTGTGGATATCCATATTTTGTTTATTCATTCATCAATTAATGAACATTTGAGTTTTTTTCTACTTTCTGGTTATTATGAATAATGCTGTTACGAACACTCACGTAAAAGTTTTTGCATGAACATATGTTTTAATTATTTGGAGTCTACACCTACAAGTGGACTTTCTTGGCTCACATCGTAACTCTATGCTTACCTTCTTGAGCAACTGCCAAACTATCAAAGTGGCCATACCATTCATTTATATTTCAGTTGGGTTGTCTTTTTTATAGTCTTTTATCTGACTTTTTCCACATAGTACAATGATCTGGAAATTCGTTCATGTTGTTGTATTACTGTTTATCTTTGAGTAGTATTTCATTGGATGGATAATACTATAATTTGTTTATCCATTCACTATTTGATGAACATCTGAGTTGTTTCCAGTTTCGGGCAATTTTGAATAAAGCTACTATAAAAATTCTTAGACAAGTTTTTGATTGGATATATGTTTTCATTTTTCTTGAGTAAATAGAAGTAAAATTATTGTGTCATATAGTAGTATATGTAGATCTTTACAAGAAACAAATTTGGTTTTCAAAGTAGCTGTACCATTTTGCACCCCCATCAGTAATATACAAATGTACAATATAACTCATACAAAGCTTGATAGCTCCATGTCAGCACTTGGCATTTTTAGTACTTTTAATTTTAGCCATTCTGGTATATATATAGTAGTATCTCATTGTGGTTTTAAATTCCATATTTAATTTGCAATGCCTAATAATATTGACCTTTCCTTTTCTTTTTTAACAATTTTGTGGGGGGATTCTTTATTTGTTGTTTTAAATTAAGAGGCTTTTTAAGAAGATCAGTTTTATGTTTACAGAAGAATTGAGTAGAAAGTACAGAGAGTTTCCATACACCCCACTCACTACCCTAGTTTCCCCTATTATTTAGATTTTTTATTAGTGTGGTATATTTATTTATTTATTTATTTATTTATTTTTATTTATTTATTTTTTTTTAGTGTGGTATATTTATTACAATTGATGGGACAATATTGATTCATTATTAGTAACTAAAGTCCATAGTTTATATTAGGGTTCAATCTTTGTGTTGTACATTCTGTGGGTTTTGAAAATATCCACTGTACAGTATCACACAGAATAGTTTCCCTGCCCTAAAAATCCCCATGTTCCACTTATACATCCCTCTCTTCCACCCTCCAAACCTCTGGCAAACACAGATTTTTTTTTTTTTTTTTTTTTTTTTACTGTCACTATAGTTTTGCTTTATCCAGAATGTCATACAGTTGGAAATATGTAATATGTAGACTTTTCAGATTGGCTTCCTTTATTTAGCAATATTCATTTAAGTGTCCTCCATGTGTTTTCATGGCTTGATAGCTCATTATTTTTTATTGCTAAGTAGTATTCCATGTATAGATGTACTATAATTTGTTTATCCATTGACCTATTAAAGGACTTCTTGGTTGCTTCCAAAACTTGGCAATTATTAATAAAACTGCTATAAATATTTGTGTGCAGGTTTTTTTGTGTATATAAGTTTTCAACTCATTTGAATAAATACCAAGGAGTATAAATGCTGGATTGTATGGTAAGAATATATTAGTTTTGGGAGAAAATGCTATGATATCTTCCAAAATGGCTATACTATTTTACATTCGCATCAGCAAGGATGGGAATTCCTGTTGCCCAACATCCACACCAGCATTTGGTGTTGCCAGTTTGGGGATTTTAGCCACTCTAATAGATTTATAGTAGTATCCCACTGTTATTTTAATTTACAGTTCCCTAATGATACATGATGTTGAGCATCTTTTTGTATGTCTATTTGCCACTTGTTTACCTTCTTTGGTGAGATGCCTGTTCAGATATTTTTCTCATTTTTAATTGGGTTGTTTGTTTTCTTATCGTTGAGCTTTAAGTTTTCTTTGTATATTTTGGATACTACCCAGATATGTGTTTTGCAAGAATTTTCTCCTGATCTGTGGCTTGTCTTTTTATACTTTCATTATCAATGTCTTCACACAACAAAATTTTTGAATTTTAATGGAGTCCAATTTTTTATTTTTCTTTCATAGATTGTGCTTTTGGTGTTGTGACTAAAAGGTCATTACTAAATCCAAGGTCATCTGAATTTTCTACTATGTTATCTTCTAGGAGTTTTAGAGTTTTGCATTTTAAATTTAGGTCTATGATCAATTTTGAGTTAATTTCTGTGAAGAGTTTAAGGTATGTGTTTAGTCATTTTTTTGCATGTTGCTGTCCACTTGTTCCAGTACCATTAGTTGAAAAGACCATCCTTTCTCTATGGAATTGCCTTTGCTCCTTTGTCAAAGATCACTTGACTTTGTATAGGTATTTCTGGGCTCTCTATTGATCTGTTTGTCTGTTCTTTTACCAATATGACAATGTCGTGATTACTGTAGCTTTAAAGTAAGACTTGAAGCCAGGTAATGTCAGTCTTCAGACTGTTCTTCTCCTTTAATATTCTGTTGGGTCTTTTGCCTTTCCATATAAACTTTAAAATCAGTTTGATGATATCCACAAAATAACTTGCTGATATTTTGATTGATATTTGAATGAACTTACAGATAACTTGAAAAGAACAGATATCTTGATAATATTTAATCTTCCTATCCATGTACATGGAATATCTCTCCCTTCATTCAGATTGATTCAGAATTAGGAAGTATTTTTTTCTGCTTCAGACCTTCTTTGACTTCTTCATCAGTTTTATAGTTTTTCTTACATAGAACTTGTACATATTTTGTTAGATTTAAACCTAAGTATTTTGTTTTTTCATTGTTGCTAGTGTAAATGGTATTGTATTTTTAATTTCAAATTCCCATTGTTTATTGATGGTATATAAGATAGTAATTGACTTTTGTATATTAACCTTGCGTCTTGCAACTTTGCTATAATTACTTATTAGTTCCATGAATTTTTTCACTGATTATTTGGGATTTTCTACTGACACAATCATGTCATCTGCAAATAAAGACAATTTTATTTCTTCTTTCCCAAACCATATACATTTTATTCCTTTTCTTGTCTTACTGCCTTACCCAGGACCTCCTGTATGATGTTAAGTAGGAGAGGCAAGAGCAGAATCTTTGCCTTGTCTCTGATCTTAGCAGAAGCATCTAGTTTCTAAACTTTAAATATGATTTAGGTTTCTTGTAGATGGCCTTTATCAGGTTGAAGAAGTTCCCTCTATTCCTAATTTGCTGAGAGGTGTTTGTTGGTTTACCAAGAATGGGTGTTGGATTTTGTCAAATGGTTTTTCTGCATCTATTGACATGATCATATAATTTTCTTCTTTAGCCTATTAATGTGATAGATTACATTAATTGCTTTTTGGATGTTAAACAGCCTTGCATATCTGGAATAAATTCCACTTGGTCATGGTGCATAATTATTTTTATACATTGTTTTGGTTTGCTAATATTTTATTGAGAATTTTGGCATTTATGTTCATGATATCTGTTTGATATCAGATTAATGCTGGTCTCATAGAATGAGTTAGGAACTATTCTCTTTGCTTCTATTTTCTGGGAGATATTGTAGAGAACTGGCATAATTTCTTCCTTCAAATTTTTGATTCTAGTGAACCGATCTGATCTGGCTACTTTCTGTATTGAAAAGTTATTAATTATTGATTCAACTTCTTTAATAGATATAGGCATACTCAATTTATCTATTTCTTCTTCTTTAAGTTTTTGAAGATTGTATCTTTCAAGGAATTGATCCATTTCACCTAGATTATTAAATCTGTGGGCATAAAGTTGTTCATAATATTCTTTTACTATTTTTTAATGTCTATGGAGTCTTTCATCTATGATATTAGGAATATGTGTCTTCTCCCTTTTTTTTTTCTTCTTAGTCTGGCTAGATGCTTATCAATTCTATTGATCTTTTGAAAGAAACAACTTTGGCCTTGTTGATTTTCTCTATTACTTTCCTATTTTCAACTTCATTGATTTCTGCTCTAATTTTTATTATTTCTTTTTTCTGCTTATGTTGAATTTAATTTGCTCTTCTTTTTCTAATTTCCTATGGTGGAAACTTAGATTATTGACTTTAGATCATTTTTCCTTTCTAGTATAGGCATGCAATACTATAAGTTTCCCTCTAAGCACTGCTTTCACTGCATCCCACAAATTTTGATAGGTTGTATTTTAATTGTCATTTAGATAAAAATATTTTTAAGTCTCCCTTGATACTTCTTTGACTCATGTGTTATTTAGAAGTGTATTGTTTAATCTCCAAGTGTTTGGGGATTTTCCAGCTAACTTTCTCTTACTGATTTCTAGTTCAATTCCATTGTGGTCTAAGAGAATATTTTGTATGATTTCTATTCTTTTAAATATGCCAGGGTGTGTTTTGTGGCCCAGAATGTGGTCTATCTTGGTGAATACTCTGTGTGAGCTTGAGAAAGCAGAGTAAAGGAAGACAGATGCATATATATTGCTAGATGTGGTAGTGGCAAGTTTGTAAGAGTTCTCTTATATTTTAAACATTTTTATTGAACTATGATATATATGCAGTAAAGTTCCCAGATATTAAATGTATAGCTCAGTAAACTTTTATAAACTTTTACTCATGTATCCAAATCAAGAAATAGAACATTACCAGGAATCCACTGGCAATCACATTAAGTTCACTCTGTACTATCATGGCTTCTTTAAAATGGTAGTGGAGCATAATACATGGGAGAAAAAAAATCCTGCAGGAGGAGGGTTGAGGGGCAAACTACAGCCCCACTGCTGCAGTCGGTCACATTGGTATAATGCAGTTCATTATCTCCATCCTCTAAAGCACAGTCTAAATTCTCTTCCCTCTCAGCCAGGATATCTGTCAGGCTAAGTGATTTGACTGATGGAGTAACCTCAAACTTCATACCTGAGGATTCCTGGTTACTGTGCTTGTCAGTCTACTGTTGACATTATTTCCCATTTATATGTATAACTGAGCATGGGACATCCATGAGATGACCCGGTGGATCTCCTCAGTTCCAATATGGAGTCCCTGTCCCATTATGCAACAGCAAAATTGATCTCTTCTTGGTGATCAGGGTCAATTACTCCTGCCAATATGGTAGCTCCTTTCTTTACCTATGACCCAGCACAAATTACCCAAGTTACAATGTGGGAGAAGGTTAGCCAGTCAGTATGTATAGTTTTATGTTTAGTGACATTCTTGTGATCCATGGTAGAGGCATTGCCTCTCTTGAAAATAAGAGCTCTAGACCTATGCCTCCAATACAGAAGCCACAGGCATGTGTGGATATTTAATTTTAAACTGAATTAAAATTCAGTTCTTCAGTCACAGTAGCCATATTTCAAGTATTCTATAGCCACATGTGGTTAGTGGTTAACATATTGGAAAGCACAGAACATTTCCATCATTGCAGAAAATTCTATTAGACAGTGCTGCTCTAGACTCATATATTCTACTAATTGGAGACACAGTACCAATGGCCACTGATACATATTTTATCATCTTATATTTGTATGTACATATACACATATATATCACCCAATCTCACAGAGTGTCATCTCTAATTTGGCACTTCAGCTGTGCTTTCAAGAAGGTAACCCCAATTCTCTCTCAGGCTGTCAATTTCTGGGCAATGTAATATGTGGCAGGAAAAGATCATATAATCATGTACTCTTTGTAATATCTCCTTCACCATAAAATGGCTCTCTTGATCAGAGGCAATGTCAGTAAATCAGATATTCTGTGTGTCTTTGGATATTGGTGCTTGATTAGGTACAATAGGTAGGAAAGGCAACCTCGGAACTAGAAATTAGGTATATCTTGGTTTGGACAATTCATGACCTTTACCAGGGAAGAGGGGGTCTCATATAATCAACTTTTTATCAAGTAGCTGGTTAGTCTTGTTAAGGTGCGGAGCCATATCATGGGCTCAGAATTTCTCTCAGCTGCCAACAGATTGGGCATTCATTAATAACAGTAACTTGATCACTCTTGGTGCAAGGGGGTCTATGCTCATGGGCCAGTGTGTAGCCTCCATTTCTTTACCAGGGCTACTCCTGCCACAGGCCCACTGTGCATGCTTTAGGATGGTGGAGTGCAAGGGCTGGCTGCAATCCACTGGATGAATCACCCTTCCCACAAGGGTGTTCAGCATTGTGTCTGAAAGGAATGTTCTCTGGTGATTAACTTAATATACAAAGATCCTCACCATTTTGAGGCCCCATTCCCATAGGTCTTATAACATGCCTCTTCCCCAGACTTCCTTATCTTCAATCTCACACTCTGTCCCCTCCTGATGAGTGTTAAAATATAAACATTAGCTAGATCAGTAGTCATATGCCATGTACCAGAGGCTGTGTTGAATTTTTCTGTTAAAGATACTACATCTAGTGCAGCAGTTGTGATCAGCATTACCACTGAGTTGTTTATAGTACTCTGCTGTCATCTGCTTTTTGTAGGGGAAGGACTGGTGACTTGAATGAGGATATAATAAGCATCACTAGCCCTGTATCATTTAAGTCTTTGAGAGTGTAATAATCCCTGCCATTCCACTCAAGATGCAGTATTGTTCTTTGTTTGTTGTTGTTTTTTAACTTACAGTTTTGGCCAGGAAGGGAAATATTTTCAGGGGAAGACTAAGGTCTTTCCATAGGTTGAACAATAAAGGTGAAGGCTAAAAAGGTTCATCCTGACTATGAATTTGGGAAATGGGAGAACCACCAGGTGGATATACAGATTCAGTGGGTTTACTATAAGATAGACCTAGGTAAAGATTGGACTTATCATCTCCCAATTGCCTCTGCCTCATTGCAGTTACTGGGTCTAGTGGACTACCTCCAATTACCACTGTGTATGTTCATGAAATAGAAGAGATAGTTTTATATTATAAACTCATAATGCTATCACGACTGAAGGTTTAGAGGTCCCAATGCTTTGGCCTTTATAATATATCCTTTGATCCATCAGAGATTAGCAGTTACCACATACACATATTCGATTAAGGTGAATTTTTTTTTTTTACTTATCTCCCCTACTAAATTATTGGTTCCTTGACACTGTTCTATGTGCTGTTTGATGTTCCTACAAAGCTTAAATACTAATAATTAGTCAATAAATACTTGCTAAAAGAACCATATCCTTTATAGGTTTTCTATATTTATGACTATAAATGACTCACAATAGTTTTACAACAGTAGTAAGTGAAAGTTATTTTTAAATACATGTATGGGATCTGACACTCCATAACTGTAAGATATTAGCCCCCAAATTTGGATATCATGTGATTTGCCCATGCACCATTCAAAACATAGCGCTCCCAATGCAAAGTACTGGCTCAGCCTGTCATCACATGTTGGCTCCGATCTCTTACCAGAGCCCATTTTTCAGCAAAGGGCAGGAGACATGGCCATCAACTGCACCCAAATTGTATAGTTTATAACCTCCATGCCCTGACAGGAGCTGACCCATACTCACTCTCAAGTTGGAGAAATCCTGATGATGTGTCTGGTTTACCAGTTTCAGATAGATGCACTAAGGCAGGTAATTTAACCTCACAAGCCTCAAGGCTCTGAGAGCAGAGGGGTGGATTCATGTCAAAATATGGAAGTTCCTTCTGAACCACTAATTGGAGTATGAAGAAGAGGCATTTCTAGAAGTAGTGACAATCCTGAGATGACTAAAAAACAGGTGTCCATCATCTCCAGTAATAAATGAAAAAAAAAAAAAGAAGATAATTGTATCCTTTTCTCTTAACAAAAATCAAATAGCTTGAAAATGAAAAGTCAGCACCTTTGGGATACTGTATTATTCTACCTTCACATATCAAAAAGTTCATGTTTTCACAAATGGCTTTTAATGAAGGAATTAAAATACTTTCCTTCCTTTTTTATATTTTTAGGCAACAAAGTCACTGGTTCACTGACAATCCAAGGCAGTTGCCTCTTCATACACTTAGCCATTGCAGTAGTTATAGCTTTTTGACAGCAGAATCAGGGTGAAATAAGTTGACTTTAACATTTTTGTTAAAAATAAAAAGCCCCACAAACCTGACCCATCATCGCCAACTGGCAAGAATATAAATAGCTGATGCACTTTACTATGTATAAAGCCAAACAAAGGCCAAAAAGATGTTGTCTAAAGGTGATTAGAATGTGTGTGTTTATGGGATCAAGACATGACCACCCTCTGGCTTAGGGTCCATCTGATTTGGTCTGTTTATAAACAGAATTCCAAAGTGAATGAACCTACTTCCTGTTAGTCTCTCTCAATCTCATATTTTTTCCTCTAAAGTATAAATTTGATGTCTTGCACTATTTGGAAGGAGTAAACGCTGTTTGTCATTTATCAAAATCTAAACAGCTGCAATCAAACAATGTTCATCCAATTTTAATAGTAGGTAAATAAATGTGAGCAGTGACTATATTACAGAAATGTGGATCTAAGGTTCTAATTCAACGAATTTTACTTCCAATCCAGTTTCACAAGGTTTCAGATTTTCTTAAGCTCTCTTCAGGTTCTCCAACTTTGCTAGATTAGTATGGACAGCATATTCTGTAGAAATAGTCTCCAAACTCACTCCCAATCCATAGTGCTAAGCCTGTTTAGATGTGAAGATATTTTTTTCTCTTGAAAATTCAAAACAATTTACTTTGAGAGCAAGAGTGAGTGATTTGAAAATATGCTGGCTTGAAAACCATGGAGCAATAAAAGGCATCATTATGCTTTCCAGATCAGGTGTAAAATGGACAGGAAAAACATATGCATTTCTCTATAATTCCATCCATGTGACTCATCCACAGTAATTGTGTACCTAAGACTTGCTTCACTCTTCAGCCAGCCATTTCAATGTACTTGTACTTTGGATCAAACTTTGGATTATTTCAGAGTTTTATAGAATCAAGGTGATTAAGGCTATCAGTCCACAGCATTTATTATGAACTCACTGTATGCCATTTCTAATTTACATCCTTCAAAAAGGAAAGATGGTGTGCCTTTGGACACTTGCAGGGGGTTTGCAGTAAATCAATACATGGTGAGACAGCTTGAATTAGATAATGGTCTTTTAGAACCAAGCCAACATTTAACTCTATTGAAAGGCTTATTTGAAAGTTAAAGTTCTGTTTTTCTGTTGAAGCGTATGTAAATATAAAACATAATTTGGAGAGACCCCTATGCTAACATAAAATGTGCTCTGGATAAATAAATTATTTTCCCTCAGCTAAGAGTATTTTAATCAAAGGATTTTCTAAAGTTTACTAAGACAGCTATATAATAACAAGTGGGTCATTATTAACTTCTTATTAATTTCCTAGAACACTCCCCATAGCAGCTGGTCTAAACCTTCTTTAGTTTTCTCAAGGCCAAAGTTTGACGCTATGCCTCTGTTCTCAGGAGATAAGAAGGGAGTAAAACTTTCTCTTTTAGCTTATTAGTTGTTAGACCATGAGAAATTGTATCAAGATATGATAGAGAGAAGAGTCTACCACCTAGAGAGAGTGAACTTCAAGCTAGATGCAGTAACTGCATGAGATTTGCGGGCGGGGGGGGCATCACCCCTGGGAGGGGTTTAGTGCATTCCATGCAAAACATAGGTATGGGAGTACTTCTCTTTACAGTCATGTGAACTAACAGGCTTACCTTTCTGTCTTAAATAACTAGAACACTGGACCAGCTTTCCAACTTTGGACAACAGGCCTCACAGGACTATGATGCCTAGGAGGAAGGAAACAAAGAAAGTGTGCTCTAGGAGTGCCCCACATCACAATTTTAAGAAAATTTCCAGACTGCAAAACATGGAGGAAGAACCCAATCAGAGCCAGGTTTTCCTGTGTTGAGGAAACAGAGTTTGGAATTCAGTAGGTGTCTAGAATATGCAAGGCAAAGTACCAGAGAGGAAAGAGGTGCACAGAGGAAAAAAGGGCCTCAGAGACCTACAGAGGGTAAAGTTCAAGTCTGTGCCTGAATACTCACTTGTGCATGTGAGGAAACTAAGGGGAAGTCACCAGAAAGAAGTAGATGAAATAATCCCCACAGCTGACACAAAGCTGGTACCAGTTTATTTTTCCAACACTCAGAGACTAAGGACCTTCTAACACACAAGACATTGAGCAGTGTTCTAACATAGGTATTACCTTAGAAATGAGGGATAATCAGCCTTAGAGTAAAGTCTGTTCTGGACCCACCCTAACAAACCTCAAAACCAAGAATCAAACTGATTCCAAGTAACTTAATTTCATCTCAGAATACAGCGTCTAAATATTTAACAAAAGACAAAAATCTTAAAAAGAGAGAAAGATAAAATATAGTACCTCACAATGTAAAATTACAACTATTATAAATATATTTCACATGTCAGTGAAGGCAGAAGAAAGTGTGAGCATGATGAGAAGAGAAACGTTAGAAATAAAAAAGACCCAAATCAAACTTCTAGAGATGGAAGATACACTATCTGAGATAAAAATTCACAGACTGTGATTAACAAGAGATTAGATTTTCCAGAAGAAATATCACTAAAAAAAAATGTGAAGACAGAACAATAGAAACTACCAAAATATAATACAAAGAGGAAAAATGTTAACAAACATCAATGAGCTGTGGGGTGACATCAAGTGACCTCCCCAGAAGGAGAGGAGAAGGGTGGAGGGGAAGAAAAAGTATTTGAAAATATAATGGTTGCTAATTTTCCAAATGTACTGTAATCTGTACACCACAGATCCAAGAAAAGCAACAAATTCCAAGCAGAAGAAACATTAAGAAAAGCACACCTAGGCGTATCATAATCAATTGCTGAAAAACTAATGAAAAGGAAAAAATCTTAAAAGCAACCGAAGGAAAATAAGAAACACTATGGAAGAACAAAAATAAGAATAAAGGCAGACTTCTAATCAGAAACAGTGCAGACCAGAAGATAGTGGAGCAACATCCTTAGAAAGAATAAGTCTCACAAAGTAAAAGCCTTTTGTCTTGAGCCTTCCTTTCTGTCTTAAGAAAGCATGAGGATGTGATGTCTACAACACAGACTGCCAACCTGACACCACAAGGCAATAGCTTGGGGACCAGAAAAAAAAAACCAAACAAACAGAAAATCACTCCGAAGATGGCAGAGTAGAAAGACAGGGCTTGGTCTGATCCATTTTTGAGTTGCCAAATCAATCTTGAAACCCCTTCACTCTGGATATATATTAACTAATTAAGAAACATATTTATGTTTTAAGCCACAGGTCATCAAGTTCCTATTACGTGCAGCCAAATGAAGACTATGGTCTTGGGGCTTTCTTCTCCACTAGGAAGATACAGGTCATTTAGCATAAGTTCCCTCATGCAGCCTCCTCTCTGTCTCTGTCATGATGTTCTAGTACATAGCTTTGCCGCTAGTCTTAGAGGGAAAATACCTCCTTTTTTTCTTTTTTAAACTAAGGCAAAGGTGTCCATTTGGGCTCTGTGTCTCTCTTTTCTTTCATTTCCTCCAGGAACTTGTGTCTTCTAGTATTTCCAACAACTGTCTTTCCATTGTTTTTATTACTGTTTCCTCTCTGTTTAATTCAGTTGACTCCTCATTGGGTAGACTTAATCGTTTTCTCTTTGGCACCTCAAATTAGTGGTCAGTGCTTGTTGTTCTATATCACCCCATCAACTTGTTCCTCACCCTGTGATATTCTATTTCTTCCCCTTATTCTAATTCCTCATAAAACCTCCCAATATTTACTTGCCATATTTGATTTTTTTTTCCTCCATGTTCATTCTCCTTGACTCCTATAATATGCAACTTTTCACCCAAAAGTCTTCAACACTGACTTTCATGACATATATTATTCTGAATCTTTCCCATGTCTTTAACTGCTTTCCACTGTTGTCAAGAACATAACATTCTCCTATTCTCTGGCTATGGCTATGACCTAACATTGAATTCCTGGTATTCTAGCTCTTTCTCCTTTCCTGTAAAAAACTGATCCCTCATGGTTTTAATCATTATACAAATGTAGGTAATTTCCAGATCTATATCTCCAGCCCCCTTATCTCTCATAAATTTTCAGCGTCTTATCTCCAATTGCATTCTAGACAATCATTAGTCTACTCAACATATCTAGAATCCAACTCATCTTTAGCTCCAATCCAGGTCCCCTTCATTATTTTGCTACACCTATTGATGGTACTACTATTGTACCAGTCACCAAACTTGAAATTTTAAATTCACCTTCAACTATTCCTTTTCTATCCTTTATTTAAAAGCATTCATAAATTATGATCAAATCTTTTTGTGGACATTATCACCCTACTTTAGATCTTTTTCATCTTCCAGTTATAAAAATTCAGTACCATTAGCTCTCCAACCTTCAAATCCCTCACCCCCCAATGAATATACAACTATACTCCACTAGAAGCATATTGCTAAAGCATTCTTGTCAACAGATTACATTTAAAATGGCTTCAAATTCCTGCTCGATTTCTGAATCCAAAAGCAGCTTTTCAGGAGTTAAAACCTGGCACAACAGGAAGCTTTTAAAACCCCATTAGAGCAGAGGCCTAAGATTGTAAGGTACTTCGTGTACAACACCTTCAGAGACCCAAGAGATAGCAGCAATTAATTACAGTCTAGTGTGACTAGACTGTTAGCCATGAGTAATAAAGGTGAAACTTGATTTTCTGAACTTTATGTAGTTATTAAAAAAAAAAAAAAGGGTTTCTTTATTTCTGGCAAGTATGTTATCAACAGACTTGATCTCAGTAGTAAACATTCAAGTAACCTTCCTTCGTAGGCAGAACCATAACTGCTAAATCAAGCTCTATATATTTGAACCAAATTGATGTTTCAAAGCCCACATTCAGGTACAACTTACCTTTCACCACTTTCAGTTCTGTGTTTTGATCCCCTATTTCTTCCTAATGTACAATAATATGTGTAAAGTCTAATTTTTCTTCATTTTTCCCTTCAGTTTCCATGATATGATCTCCACAGACCATATAAGCTGTTAAAAATTAGTAAAGAACACTTTTAATTGTGCACATATAAAAAGATTTGGGCTTAATTAACAAAATACTAACCAAAGTCCTTTAGTCCAGTTGCATCAGGTACACTCTAAAGTGATGAGAAGTATGCTAATATGTCTAACATGAACATGTATGCAAAGCATGTCTTTTTCCACTTTGGACTGAGGTCTCAGCCTTTGACTAGACCAGATCAAAGAGACATGCTCCCTATGTTCCACGGTCAAGGATGGAAAGGATTGTTCCAAGATTTTCTAAGTTTGTCTTCAAGGTAATGTTCATGGGCTCTGATCCTGGGGTTCATCCTGATTTTATTGACTTTGCTCATATTTTCCAAACCATTCTTTTGCATTTTATAAATAGTAACAATTTTATACTAGTAACAATTTAATTTCTAGTGCTGTTTCTAAGATTAGAAGTTATTAATAGTTTGTAGGGGATGGTAACAGATTTATTTCAAGGATAGGCAATTTAGAATAATAGGAATGATGGATTAGAAGTTTAGAGTCCTGGGTCTTCCTCAGAGCTCTGTAAGTAATCAACACTCTGATGTAGACCAATGTTTTTTTCAGTATGCACAGAATTACTTGTAATAGGTGATAAGATGCAGCTTATGGGATTCCATTTCTAAAGATATTTTTTGTTAGTAGCTCTAGATTGGGGACCAGAGATTTGCATATTAAGCAAGTTCCCCAGGAATTGAGACAAGTATTCTTCTAACTACACAGTGAGAATCACTGCCTTAGGCAAGTCAACTCCTCTGGGCTTCAGTTTCCACATCTGTAAAATGACAGAGCTGGATTAGATGACAGTTGGGGATATTGTCAGCTCTTAACATTTTATGACTCAGTTGAAGTGTTTCCTATTTCTAGGAATACAATCTTGATCAATTCAACATAGGTGGCATTCAAGTGACTGGACCTCTCTTCTTTCATTAGTGTACTGCCTAAAGGAATATTTTTTTCTCTCTTTCTATACCTACTGTTATCTTTTTTGTATCCATATTACCTCAAAGGTAGCCTTTCATGACTAATCCTAACAGCTGCCCATCACAGAACTTGACAACAGGAAAAGGCAATAGAGACTATCAAATACGGATACCGTCCCCCAACAAAATCCCAAATAGATGGTCATCCAGCCTGTGCTTATTTACTTCCATTACTGGGAACTCATTATCTTGAAACATGGAAATATTTTCCTTCTCTTAAATGAAAATCTTTCTCATTAGAGGTTCTATCCATATGTCCTGGCTCTATGGTTCTATACAGAATAAGTATAATTCCTCACCCATGTGACAACTATTTGAATATTACAGTCCCTTTTCAATACTCAGTTTCAACTCTTTTTACACACAGTTTATGTTTAGGTGACCTTCAGTGGATCTCTCCTAAGGTATGTGCCCAGCTGTTGTCTGGGTAGGACCATGTAAAACTAAGGGACACATTTGAAACTCATATCACAGAAAAAAGGCGCTATCTCCCTAATACATTGTTCGAGATTAGTTATACTCTTATGCAGATCCATATAGTTATCCACTTCCCTCCTGGAAGCCCTAGAAAAAGCTCATATTACTCCTAAGGTCATATGAGTTTTCACCATCTCTGCAGACCAAAGGGCTCAGTGCAGCTGCTGCTTCAGGTTTCTCTTGCTGCTTATAGGAATTCCCACCACAGCCTTACCCCCGCCCATACCCACAGCTCTTCCTTCCTTCCCAGGGGCTTCCCTCTTGAGACAATTGAGACTGCTGAACCTAATCAGTGGCTTTTTTGCCCCCCAAGAGGAAGTAAATGTTGATCGATAAATTTTTCTTCTTCCCTCCATCACCACAATGATCACCCCCACCAGATAGCCAAAGATGAAGAAATATTATCTTCAGGGGAACAACAAGAAAGATTAGAGCCGTTGTTTTAACATAAACAATGGGAGACAGAAGGCAATGGAATGGCAGTTTTAGGGTGTTAAAAGGGGAAAAAAACCTGTCAGACAGGAATTATATATCTAGCAAAAATATTCTTTAACTAATGGCTAAAAAAAGACATTTTCAGATAAGAAAAAATGAGAATAATTGTTGCCAACAGAACCATACTACAAGAAATACTAAATCAATGTCTTCAGGGTAAAAGGAAATTATCCCAGATGAAAGCATGGAATTGCAGAAAGAGACAAACAGAACTAGAAAGAGTAAATGCAAAGGTAAGTATGAAATAAAAAGTTTTACTTTGTAAAAAAGAGTGTTTAAAGCAAAAATAATAATGATTTGTGGAATTTATAGTATATATAAAATTAAACTATATGAGAACAATAGCAAAAAGAGCAGGTGGGGCTGAAAGCTTCTTACATTATTTGTGAAGTGGTAAAATCTTAATTCAAGATTTTATTAAATTAAGGATACATACTTATATATATAGCATAAACACTAAAATGAAATACAAAACTGTGTTAAAAAGCCAACAATACATATAAAATAGAATAATAAACACACTTGAATAATCCAAAAGAAGGCATGAAAGAAGTAACAATGCATTCAAACAAGATGAGGAAAATAGAAAACAAAACAGTAGCCTTAAATCCAAACATATCCAGTAATTATATTAAATATCAAATAAATAAACGTAAATACTCTAAGAGATGGAGGTTATAGGAATGGATATATATTTTTTTAAATCTGTGATTCGGTATGTGCCATAAAAAGGACACATTCTCATATAAGGATACAGATAGAAGGAAAGTAAAAGGATGGAGAAAGTTATAGCACAAAGGCATGAATACTAAAGAGGGATATTTTACAATGATAACAGGATCTCAGGAAGATGTGACAAGCCTAAATGTATATGCAGCAAATAGCATAGCTTAACATATGATGCAAAACTGACAGATCTAAAAGGAAAAATAGACTAATCCACAATCACAATTGGAGATTTTCACACACCTCCCTCAATCAGAGATAAAGAACGCTATTTAAAATAGCAATATATAATAATTTGAAAATCTATTAACCAACTTGACATAATTAATATTCATATAACACAACAGCTAACAAATGGAGAATACACATACCTTTCAAATATACATAAAATAATAACAGTGTAAATCATATACATGTCCTTTAGATAATTCTTGTAAATTTCAAATGATTGACTCATTCAGAATGTTTCCTAACCACAATGAAAATTAACTGGAACTGAGTAACAAAAAGTTAACTAGAAAGTCCTCAACATTTGGAGATTAACAACATAATTTTAAAAAGCCCATGAGTCACAGAAGAAATCACAATGAGCATTAGAAAATATTAGGAAGTAAAAATAATGATAATACATAAGACTATACATTAAAAGGGTGAATTCTACTGTATGTAAATTATATCTCAATAAACCTGACTTAAATTTTTAAAAAATGATGAAAATACAACATATCAAATTTTGTGAGATGATGCTAAAGCAGTACTTAAAGGAAAAACGTACTGGCTTTAAATGCTCATATTAGATAAGAATAAAGGTTTATTTGTAGAGACATGGATGGACCTAGAGATTGTCATACAGTAAGTCAGAAAGAGAAAAACAAATATCATATAATATTGCTTATATGTGGAATCTAGAAGAATAGTACAGATGACCTATTGGCAAAGCAGAAATAGAGTCACAGATGTAGAGAACAAACTTATGGTTACCAAGGGGGGGAAGGAGGGGTGGGACGAATTAGGAGATTGGGATTGACACATATACACTACTATGTATAAAATAGATAATGAATGAGAACCTACTGTTTAGCACAGGGAACCCTCCTCAATGATCTGCGGTGACCTAAAGGGGAAGGAAATCTCAAAAAGAGTGGCTATATGTACACGTATAACTGATTCACTTTGCTGTACAGCAGAAACTAACACAACATTGTAAAGCAACTATACTCTAATAAAATTGGCTTGGCCATCTGCAAGCCAATTTAAAAAAAAAGAAAAGAACAAAGTCTTAAAAATAATGATCTAAGTGATCACTTCAACTGTAATAAAAGAAAAAAGTATTATCAAAGAAAGAAGGAAGGAAATTGTGGTGAACCCAGAAACATGCCACTCAGATCCCCCATCAATATTAATGAAGACAGATTGCCCCAGCTATCAGCGGATAGACTCTGGCTGTCAACTCCTTCAGGATTTGCCTCAGTTGCAGAGAACCTCCTCACCCAAGGGCATGCCCTTCTTGGGCAGCCAGATCCAGTGACTGGGTGCAGTGGAAGTGTATAACATTCAGACATTTCCAACCAAGGCAGGACACCGCTGAAAGCCTAAATACGCCTCAAGATCTCCATAGGGTTGTCTGACATTTTCCAGACACCATCACAGTTAGATTTCTCCCTCTGACCAATGAGGTTTCACTCTCCTCCCTTCCATGGGAGCTAATCTCTAATAAATACCCTGCATGCAAAAATCCATCACAGAGTTTTCCCTCAGAGACAGACTTTCAACAGAATAATCAAAATGAAAGCAGAAATCAATGAAAAAGAAAATAGGCCAAAAAAAAAAATAGAGAAAAATCAACAAGGCTAAAAATTGGTTCTTTGAAAGATCAAAAACATTAATAAACACCTAGCAAGACTCATTAAGAAAAAAAGAGCAAAACAAAATAAACACTCAGCAAAAACTGTTTGATATTGGTACAGTCAAGATACACACTTCCAACACCACAAGAATCACTCGTGTTGCCCTTTTATAGCCACAAACACCTCCCTCTCCCCACCCTCGCCCCAATTCCTAATCCCTGGAAATCACTAGTCTCCATTCTATGATTTTATCTTTTAAAGAATATTATATAAGTAATATCGTATGGTATAATTGGTATTGGATTTTTTTTCTCTCAACATAATTCCCTGGAGATTCTTCCACATTGTAACAGTATGTCAATAATTCATTCCTTTTTATTGCTGAGTCATATTCCATGGTATAAGAAGTACTAGTTTGTTTAACCATTTACCTATTGAAGGACATCTGGATTGTTTCTAGTTCTTAGCTATTAGGAATATACCTACTATGAACATTCATGTACAGATTTTTAAAAACACAGATCTTACTTTTTCTGGGATAAATGGTTGAGTACAATTGCTAGGTTATATAGTACTTGCATGGTACTATGGACTGATTTGTGTCTTTCCAAAATTCATATGTTGAAGCCCTAACCCCCAGTACCTCAGAATGTGACTGTATTTGGAAATAGGGAATTTAAGGAGGTAATTAAAGTAAAATGAGGTCACATGGATGGGCCTTAATCTGTTATGACTGATGTCCTTATGAGAGGAGATTAGTATACAGACAACACACAGACTGAAGAGCGATCATCTGAGGACACATCAAGAAGGTGGCCATCTGCAAGCCAAGGAGACAGGCCTTAAAAGAAGGCCTGCTAACACCTTGATCTTGGATTTTGAATCTCCAGAATTACTAGAAAATAAATTTCTGTTTATTTCTAAGCCACTTAGTCTGTGGTATTTTGTTATGGCAGCCCAACAAACTAATAAATGTGGCCAGTTTTATAAGAAACTGCCAAACAGTTTTCCAAAGCCACTGTACCATTCCCACCAGCAATGTATGAGTGAGTGATCAGATTCTCTGAACCCCTTCCAGCATTTGGTGTTGTCTTTACTTTTTATTATAGCCATTCTGACAGATGTGGTGATATCTCATTGCTGTTTTAATTTGCATTTCTTAAATAAGTAATTATGTTAAACCTATTTTCATGCACTTATTTTTCATCTGTATATCCTCTTCATAAAATACCTCTTCATGTGGAAGCCCATTTTCTAATTAGATTTTTTTGTTTGTTTTTCACTGTTAAGCATTGAGAGTTCTTTACGTATTCTAGATACTGGTCCTTTGTCAGAGATGTGATCTGCAAATATTGTTTCCTTGTTTGTTGCTTATCTTCTCATTCTCTTAACAGAATCTTCTGCAGAGCAAATTTTTTAAAATTTTGATGAGCTCCAATTTATCCTTTTTTCCTTTTATAAATCATGCTTTTGGTGTCAAGTTTATGAACTCTTCATGCAACCCCAGATCCCAAAGACTTTTCTCCCATTTTTTTCTACAAGTTTTATTTTCCTTTTAACCATATGAACCATTTTGAGTTAATTTTTGTACAAAGTATGAGGTTCAGATCAAGATTCATTTATTGAAAAGGAAAGACTTCCTCTATTGAATTCTATTATCCCATTCTGAATGGAGTATGTGACCCAAAAAGTCTAAGAATAATTGTTTTACATAAGAGCCTCCATAAAACTTCCTAGTCTTTATTAAGGCAAAGCAAACACACTGTGAGTCTCTGTTTTATGTTCTTGCCTCCAAACAATGTACATGAGCCCTCTTTTATCCTCCTTAGCTGAAGAGATAAAAGAACAAATGAGCATGCTCTGAGATCCAAAGTTTTATTTGGTGATACTTATAGGTTCATGACACTTATTCTGCTCTAATTCATTATTATGTTTGTGAGGGATCAATGCTTATTCTGTCTGAATTTCTGTATTAAACGTCTGGCCTATCTAAACCCAAAGAACCAGCCCAGTGATTTAAGACCAGGCTGCCTCTTTGGAATTCAGTCTCTTGTCCACTGAACCATCAGACTCTCTCAAACTGAATTTCAGTCTCCTCTGGCCACTCTGCACTTGGTTCATCCACACCGTTTTGTAAAGTTATGAGTACTTCCATGGTTGGTCTTTCTTTCCCCCGGAAATGGTACCATTAAGTCACCTGGCAGAGGGAAGGAAAGTGAGCTGAATTTTTGATCACAGACTACGGCCTGGGAGAGTCGTTAGTTGTGTAGACCAAATACTTCTTCTCTTTCTGGGCACATGAATTGTGCTACCCTACCCTACTCTTTGAAGTTTAGAAAAACATGTGACTTGCTGTGAACAATAAAATATAAGCTGAAGTAATATGTTCTGTTTCATTGAAGTTTTAAGAACTCACGTGCTTCACCATTGCCTCCCTGTATGGATGAGCAATGTTCAGATGGTAGAGACTCCATCAGCCTGCAGAACTAAGTGAAAAACAATATTAAACAGAGCCCTAGCAACCCAAATGGACATGTAGCATGAATGAGAAATAAACACTGTTGTTTTAAGCCACTAAATTTTTTTTTGATTTTTTGATTTTTGTTTTTTATCACTGCATAATTGCATCCATCCTTATGGATATAGTCCCAGTGGCTTTACATGTATTTATTTAGTTGTGAAAATTCATTAAATGAAAATCAAAATTTGAATTAATCTTGATATCTCTGTAAGTCTATATATAGAAATAAATTTGTTAATTGAAAAAAACTTACAGTCACACCATGTTCCTGAATTAGAGTTTTGAAAACACAGTTTCTACATGTAGATTAGTAACAGCATTCCATGGGGCTAAGACACAAGCAGACTAAAATTTATAACTGGCACTGAGCCAATACTTAATATTTTTTGAATAACTACAATCCACAAGAGGGAGATGAAGCAATTAAACAGCAAAATGCTGAGCAGAAATAGCTAAGTAAATATTTCAACTGTTTGACAGTAGCTTAACAACAAATAATTTAACAAAATTTTGTATCCTCTGAGCAAAGTGCTAGATAGATTAAAAACAAAGTAAAAACAAAAAAGAAGCCCTTTGCACTTTAGTTTGTGGGTGAGGCAGATACTAAAAAGATATGACAGCAGAGATGTGCCCCCTGGTTCTATGGGAGCACAAAGAAGGGGTAACGTTATGGTATCCAAGTTTATACATCATGGCAAAAATCCATTTTCAGCTCATACCCACAATGGAAAATTATGTTCTTGATTAACCAGAGCAAAATTTAATCCAGAATGCATGAAGGCAGAACCCAGGAGAACCCAGCCAGAGAACACAGTGTACTCAGAGTACAGAGCCAGAGAACTGCAGGGTGCCCCAGCAGAGACAAGTCACTCCTCACTGAAAAACAGAGACAGGCAGCTCAGGAGCTCACTGAGAGCAGCAAAATCTCCCCAGCAATGGAACTGATGGTGCCTAAACCTGCTTAAAGTAAACTTTGAGAGTTGTACAGGTCCTGTGTGAACATCACACAATTTTCTCCCTTGAGGTCCTCAGGGCACTCAGACTGGGAATATAATTGAGATCACTTATTTTAAGACGCACCAGACTGGGGTTTTTCAGCAATTCTTTAGTGAGGTTGGAATGTATATTCATAGCAGTCCTTGCTCTGTGTGTGTGTGTGTGTGTGTATGTATGTATGTGTGAATGTATATATATATATATATATTTGTAAATTGCAAATTATCCTGAATAGTTATGCTTAAATTTATAGTCAGGTCTAGAGTTTTCATTAGATTGTGGGTTTATTTACCATCAACTAATCCTACTTCCATCTTCATAAAATTCTGGATTGAAGAACCATTCTTGGAAATGTAGAGGAGGTTTGGGTTGAACTGGCCTGAATATTACCCAGAGTGGTCAAAATGCGTTACACAGCATCCTATACAAAGTAGTATCTTGACAAGGCTGTGTCCACATACTGCACTTAAGGGAAAATGATGCAATTGGGAGATTAAGTTAAAAAAAACAAGGAGAAAGGATTTGGGGGTAAAAATCTATAAAAATAAAGGCATAATATTCCTCATCCTCGCCATCATATGCCAAATCATGATTTTCTTTCTGTTTTTCAAAACATGAACTTTAAGCAGGTCTATGTGCTCTGACCCAGAAATCCCACCTCGAGAATCTAACCCTATGAAATGATTTAAGACACACATGGAGATTTATACGCAAAACATCTTAATTGCAGAATGAATAATATTGAGGTGATATTAAAATTTTAAATGATTATAAATATTAACAAGAAATTAAATTAAATTATTTTTTTCTAAATTGGAAAAAAAAAGAACGCTATATAAATCTGAGTAGCGACTCTATGTGAAGAAATGCAAAATTATGATCAGCTTGGCTCAAATGCCAAGGAAACTTCTGACCTCTGGCTAGTTCTTAGAATGCACAGTGTTGAAACTATTTTAATCCTGGACCTCAAAGTGCAAGCCTGGATTCCCTTAGAGTTCACCTCTTACCTTCTTCCTCCTAAAAATGAACACTTCTCAAGCTGAAAATTTCAGAAGTTGAGTCATTTTCATGTTTTTTTTTCCCTTTACCTGTTTCAAAGAATGGGATACAAAATGCACTTTGTGAAGTCAGACTTTGAACCAGAACTTAACTATCATGCTGGCAATGAATCTTAGTGGGTGATTTCCCTGTCATTAACCAAATCATCAATTAACTATTTTATTAAGTCAAGTGTATGTGCTTAACACTATACTGGGGCTACAAGGATACAGAAACTGTGTATGTAAGAGCTGGGCTTTGGCCTCAGGGTACTTGCTCTCCAGGTGACAAGTTACCACCCATAAAATATGAACCAGGAGTTAAGGGCACAGGATGAAAGGGAAGAAAGAGCTAAGTCAGCATGTAGAGGCTAGATGCTAGTAACACTGGTAGAAACTCAATAAGGACCACAGTGACCAGGGGGAACTTGATAGGAGAAGTGAACCTGCACTAGCCCTTGAAGGATAAATAGGATTTGTGTAAGGAGATGCTACGGAATTCTAGGAGTCTAGCACAATATGAATGAAAGAATGGTACCAGGGATAACCCGGTTTTAGATTCAAGGGACTTGACAAAGAAAGAAGCAATGGAAAATGAAGGTGGGAGAGTGCTTGGGAAGAAAATAGAGTCCCTCTGGGGAAAAAAATGAAAGAAAGAAAGGAAGGAAGGGATGGTTGGAGGGAAGGAGGGAGGGAGGGAGAAAAGAAAGAAAAAAAGGTGTATTTTGGTTTTTGTGTGTACGTATGTATGAGATATAGTACCCAAGTCATAATTTCTAGATACTTTCTGAATGCTCCTCAGTTATCCCCAAATAATAATGGTGACCAAGCCGGCTACCCACACCCTCCACCAGCCTCAGCATTCAGAATATCCAGCCCAGGTCACATTTAAAAAAAAAAAAAAAAAAAGTACTTTCACCTTTGCTTATATAGCACCCTATCCACTGCTCAGCTCCTCCAGGGCATCTCTTTCCTTTGCACCAAGAAGATTTATTCTATATGTATTTACTATTACATATCAGTTACCATATTTTGAAATCACCTGAGGTATGCATGGAGAAGGAGAGAACAGATAAATAGAAAAGGCAGATGAATATGGATAGACAGAAAGCCAGGGTGATTGTGAACACATGGAAATTCAATCTCTGCCCTCAAGGAGTTTACAATCCATCAGGAACCAGGTATGCAAATCAGTAAAATACACAATAGCTTCAATGTAGAGATACACAATGCACATTTACGTAGGGCCAAAGGAGCACCCAAGTCTTCCAGGGGAAGATGGGAAAAAGCTTCACAGAAGTATTTGAGATAAACTTGAAAGAATAGGTAGGCATTCTTGGAACAGGCTCGGGGAAGGCGTTCCAGACAGAATGACCATGCATACAAAGACACAGATGCATTAGAAAGTATAACATATGTGAGAACCTCAAGAGAATCGAATATTGCTGAGAGAATGGTTAAGGGGAGACAGGTGGGAGATGAAGCCTGACAGGTAAGCAGCAGCCACCTCGTGAGTGATCAGGATAAGTCATAACGATAGGATATGCCATAGAGAAAACTAAAAAGTATTCCGTTCAGTCATAAAGGTAAAGCATGCTTCATTTTTGTTCTTTTTAAAGAGTCTGTTTTATTATTTATATTTATATATTTTTAAGTTGGTTTTAATGTGTAGTAAGTAGTGACTATATAACAAGGATATGGAAAACATAGGTAAGGTGTAAATAATAATACAAATAAGGCCCATTTACCTGCTTTAACCAAGGAATGTTACTATCATCTCTAAAGCCCCTCCTAGGGCCTTGCCCTGCCTTCGTGCTCAGAAATAACCATTAAAGAGCTAAGCCCAGGCTAGGCCACTTTCCTTTCACTCCCTGCCTCCACATGGATATTTAATTGACTCCTTCCTTCCCATCTTAATCCCACTCCCTGGACATGAAAATAAATGTGTTTTGTTTTTTTTTTTAACAGGAAGGGATGTCCCAGATTTTCTATTCTAACACCTTTATTTTACACCAGAAAGCTGAAGCACAGGCAAGTAATATCCTCTTGTTAACTAGTGCTAAATTTAGCACTAGCACCTAGAGCTCTAAATGCCAATTCTAGTTTGAGTCAGAAAACCAAGCCTGATTTTGCCTCTAGTTGAGTTACTGTCCCATCTTGCACCAAGCAGTCATCCCTTTATGACACCCTCACTCCCTTGAAACTTCTGTAGTTTGAATCATAGGGAGGCTCAGGATAAAGAGCCAGAAGGAGATAATAGTGAGAACAGCATGGTAAATTGCTATCCTTGTATTTGTGTAACTTTAGGAGAGTTCTAATAATAAATTACATCTTCTCCATCTCTGCTTTAATTTTTTTGAGGGCTTGAGGGTGTATAGTTCCCTCATGTAAAATGGACTAATTATTAATCATCTCAGCCAAGACTTGTGTCCAATTAAAGTCTGAGTCATTGGAGCTTCGATTTAAAATTCAAGAATCCTGTTGGCTGTAGATGAACGATACCATTTCAAGGAACACTAAAATGAGAAAAATTAAAACTTATTTTCTGTCCTTGCTAAAGAACCAAAAAATTACTACAAGAATTAAAGCATCATAGGTGACAGGAGAAGATGGCGGAAGAGTAGGACACGGAGATCACCTTCCTCCCCACAGATACATCAGAAATACATCTACACGTGGAACTGCTCCTATAGAACACCCACTGAACACTGGCAGAAGACTTCAGACCTTCCAAAAGGCAAGAAACTCCCCACGTACCCGGGTAGGGCAAAAGAAAAAAAAAAACAGAGACAAAAGAATAGGGACGGGACCTGCAGCAGTGGCAGGGAGCTGGGGAGGAGGAAAGGTTTCCACACACGAGAAGCCCCTTCGCGGGCGGAGACTGTGGGTGGCTGAGGTGGGGAAGCTTCGGGGCCACGGAGGAGAGCGCAGTAACAGGGTGCGGAGGGCAGAGCGGAGAGATTTCCGCACAGAGGATCGGTGCCGACCAGCACTCACCAGTCCGAAAGGCTCGTCTGCTCACCCGCTGGTGCGGGCGGGGGCTGGGAGCTGAGGCTCGGGCTTCGGTCGGATCCCAGGGAGAGGACTGGGGTTGGCTGCGTGAACACAGCCTGAAGGGGTTAGTGCACCACAGCTAGCTGGGAGGCAGTCCCGGAAAAAGCCTGGATCTGCCTAAGAGGCAAGAGACTTTTTCTTCCCTCTTTGTTTCCTGGTGCGCGAGGAGAGAGGATTAAGAGCGCTGCTTAAAGGAGCTCCAGAGACGGGCAAGAGCGGCGGCCATCAGCGCCGACCCCAGAGACGGGCATGAGGCGCTAAGGCTGCTGCTGCCGCCACCAAGAAGCCTGTGTGCCAGCACAGGTCACTCTCCACACCTCCCCTCCCGGGAGCCTGTGCTGCCCGCCACTGCCAGGGTCCCGTGATCCAGGGACAACTTCCCCAGGAGAACGCAGAGTGCGCCTCAGGCTGGTGCAACGTCATGCCGGCCTCTGCCGCCGCGGGCTCGCCCTGCATCCGTAGCCCTCCCTCCCCCCAGCCTGCGTGAGCCAGAGCCCCCGAATCAGCTGCTCCTTTAAACCCGTCCTGTCTGAGCGAAGAACAGACGCCCTCAGGACACCTAAGCACAGAGGCGGGGCCAAATCCAAAGCTGAACCCCGGAAGCTGTGCGAGCAAAGAAGAGAAAGGGAAATCACTCCCAGCAGCCTCAGGAGCAGCGGATTAAATCTCCACAATCAACTTCATGTACCCTGCATCTGTGGAATACCTGAAGAGACAACGAATCATCCCAAATTGAGGAGGTGGACTTTGGGAGAAACGATATATATTTTTTTCCCCTTTTTCTCTTTTTTGTGAGTGTGTACCTGTATGCTTCTGTGTGTGATTTTGTCTGTATAGCTTTGCTTTCTGTCCATCCGTTTTTTTTTTGGTTTTGTTTTGTTCTTTACTTTTTAAAATTTTTTTCTTTATAATTATTTTTTATTTTAATAACTTTATTTTATCTTACTTTATTTTATTTTATCCTCTTTCTTTCTTTCAATTTTTTCTACCTTTTATTCTGAGCCTTGTGGATGAAAGGCTCTTGGTGCTCCAGCCAGGAGTCAGTGCTGTGCCTCTGAGGTGGCAGAGCCAAATTCAGGACACTGGTCCACAAGACACCTCCCAGCTCCATGTAATATCTAACAACGAAAATCTCCCAGAAATCTCCATCTCAATGCCAAGACCAAGCTCCACTCAACGACCAGCAAGCTACAGTGCTGGACACCCTATGCCAAACAACTACCAAGACAGGAACACAGCCTCATCCATTAGCAGAGAGGCTGACTAAAATCATAATAAGGCCACAGACACCCCAAAACACGCCACCAGATGTGGACCTGCCCACCAGAAAGACAAGATCCAGCCTCATCCACCAGAACACAGGCACTAGTCCCCTCAACCAGGAAGCCTACTCAACCCACTGAACCAACCTTAGCCACTGGGGACAGACACCAAAAACAACGGGAACTATGAACCTGCAGCCTGTGAAAAGGAGACCCCAAACACAGTAAGATAAGCAAAATGAAAAGACAGAAAAACAATAGCAGATGAAGGAGCAAGGTAAAAACCCACCAGACCTAACAAATGAAGAGGAAACAGGCAGTCTACCTGAAAAGAATTCAGAATAATGATAGTAAAGATTATCCAACTTCTTGGAAATAGAATAGAGAAAATGCAAGAAACATTTAACAAGGACCTAGAAGAACAAAGAGGAAACAAGCAATGATGAACAACACAATAAATGAAAGTTAAAATACCCTAGATGGGATCAATAGCAGAATAACTGAGGCAAAAGAACGGATAAGTGACCTGGAAGATAAAATAGTGGAAATAACTACTGCAGAGCAGAATAAAGAAAAAAGAATGAAAAGAACAGAGGACAGTCTCAGAGACCTCTGGGACAACATTAAACGCAACCAACATTCGAATTATAGGGGTCCCAAAAGAAGAAGAGAAAAAGAAAGGGACTGAGAAAATATTTGAAGAGATTATAGTTGAAAACTTCCCTAATATAGGAAAGAAAATAGTCAATCAAGTCCAGGAAGCACAGAGAGTCCCATACAGGATAAACCCAAGGAGAAACACGCCAAGACACATAATAATCAAACTGTCAAAAATTAAATACAAAGAAAACATATTAAAAGCAGCAAGGGAAAAACAACAAATAACACACAAAGGAATCCCCATAAGGTTAACATCGGATCTTTCAGCAGAAACTCTCCAAGCCAGAAGGGAGTGGCAGGACATATTTAAAGTGATGAAGGAAAAAAACCTACAACCAAGATTACTCTACCCAGCAAGGATCTCATTCAGATTTGATGGAGAAATTAAAACCTTTACAGACAAGCAAAAGCTGAGAGAGTTCAGCACCACCAAACCAGCTTTACAACAAATGCTAAAGGAACTTCTCTAGGCAAGAAACACAAGAGAAGGAAAAGACCTACAAGAACAACCCGAAACAATTCAGTAAATGGTAATAGAACCATACATATCGATAATTACCTTAAATGTAAATGGATTAAATGCTCCCACCAAAAGACACAGACTGGCTGAATGGAAACAAAAACAAGACCCATATATATGCTGTCTACAAGAGACCCACTTCAGACCTAGGGACACATACAGACTGAAAGTGAGGGGATGGAAAAAGATATTCCATGCAAATGGAAATCAGAAGAAAGCTGGAGTAGCAATTCTCATATCAGACAAAATAGACTTTAAAGTAAAAACTATAACAAGAGACAAAGAAGGACACTATATAATGATCAAGGGATCGATCCATGAAGAAGATATAACAATTGTAAATATTTATGCACCCAACATAGGAGCACCTCAATACATAAGGCAAATACTAACAGCCATAAAAGGGGAAATCGACAGTAACACAATCATAGTAGGGGACTTTAACACCCCACTTTCACCAATGGACAGATCATCCAAAATGAAAATAAATAAGGAAACACAAGCTTTAAATGATACATTACACAAGATGGACTTAATTGATATTTATAGGACATTCCATCCAAAAACAACAGAATACACATTCTTCTCAAGTGCTCATGGAACACT
>NC_041221.1:70923808-70924074 GCF_002837175.3 Physeter macrocephalus | reverse complement strand
CCCCAAATTTAGCAGAAGGAAAGAAATCATAAAGATCAGATCAGAAATAAATGAAAAAGAAATGAAGGAAATGATAGCAAAGATCAATAAAACTAAAAGCTGGTTCTTTGAGAAGATAAACAACTTTAATAAACCATTAGCCAGACGCATCAAGAAAAAAAGGGAGAAGACTGAAATCAATAGAATTAGAAATGAAAAAGGACAAGTAACAACTGACACTGCAGAGATACAAAGGATCATGAGAGATTACTACAAGCAACTCTATG
>NC_041221.1:70923691-70923775 GCF_002837175.3 Physeter macrocephalus | reverse complement strand
TATACAAAATACTAGCAAACAGAATACAACAACACATTAAAAGGATCATACAGCATGATCAAGTGGGGTTTATTCCAGGAATGC
>NC_041221.1:70922020-70923590 GCF_002837175.3 Physeter macrocephalus | reverse complement strand
CTACAGCCAGCATTGTTCTCAATGGTGAAAAACTGAAAGCATTTCCACTAAGATCAGGAACAAGACAAGGTTGCCCACTCTCACCACTCTTATTCAACATAGTTTTGGAAGTTCTAGCCACAGCAATCAGAGAAGAAAAAGAAATAAAAGGAATCCAAATAGGAAAAGAAGAAGTAAAGCTGTCACTGTTTGCAGATGACATGATACTATACATAGAGAATCCTAAGGAGGCTACCAGGAAACTACTAGAGCTAATCAATGAATTTGGTAAAGTAGCAGGATACAAAATTAATGCACAGAAATCTCTGGCATTCTTATACACTAATGATGAAAAATCTGAGAGTGAAATTAAGAAAACACTCCCATTTACCATTGCAACAAAAAGAATAAAATATCTAGGAATAAACCTACTTAAGGAGACAAAAGACCTGTATGCAGAAAATTATAAGACACTGATGAAAGAAATTAAAGATGATACAAATAGGTGGAGAGATATACCATGTTCTTGGATTGGAAGAATCAACATTGTGAAAATGACTCTACTACCCAAAGCAATCTACAGATTCAATGCAATCCCTATCAAACTACCACTGGCATTTTTCACAGAAGTAGAACAAAAAATTTCACAATTTGTATGGAAACACAAAAGACCCCGAATAGCCAAAGCAATCTTGAGAACGAAAAATGGAGCTGGAGGAATCAGGCTCCCTGACTTCCGATTATACTACAAGGTTACAGTAATCAAGACAGTATGGTACTGGCACAAAAACAGAAATATAGATCAATGGAACAGGATAGAAAGCCCAGAGATAAACCCACACACATATGGTCACCTTATCTTTGATAAAGGAGGGAAGGATATACAGTGGAGAAAAGACAGCCTCTTCAATAAGTGGTGCTGGGAAAACTGGACAGGTACATGTAAATGGATGAAATTAGAACACTCCCCAACACCATATACAAAAATAAACTCAAAACGGATTAAAGACCTAAATGTAAGGCCAGACACTATCAAACTCTTAGAGGAAAACATAGGCAGAACACTCTATGACATAAATCACAGCAAGATCCTTTTTGACCCACCTCCTAGAGAAATGGAAATAAAAACAAAAATAAACAAATGGGACCTAATGAAACTTAAAAGCCTTTGCACAGCAAAGGATACCATAAACAAGACCAAAAGACAACCCTCAGAATGGGAGAAAATAGTTGCAAATGAAGCAAATGACAAAGAATTAACCTCCAAAATTTACAAGCAGCTCATGCAACTCAATAACAAAAAAACAAACAACCCAATCCAAAAATGGGCAGAAGAACTAAATAGACATTTCTCCAAAGAAGATATACAGATCGCCAACAAACACATGAAAGAATGCTCAACATCATTAATCATTAGAGAAATGCAAATCAAAACGACAATGAGATATCATCTCACACCGGTCAGATTGGCCATCATCAAAAACTCTAGAAACAATAAATGCTGGAGAGGGTGTGGAGAAAAGGGAACCCTCTTGCACTGCTGGTGGGAATAATGTAAATTGATACAGCCACTATGGAGAACAGTATGGAG
>NC_041221.1:70871697-70921863 GCF_002837175.3 Physeter macrocephalus | reverse complement strand
AAAAAGAAATGAAATTGAGTTATTTGTAGTGAGGTGGATGGATCTAGAGTCTGTCATACAGAGTGAAATAAGTCAGAAAGAGAAAAACAAATACCATATGCTAACACATATATATGGAATCTAAGAAAAAAAAAAAAGGAAAGGTCACGAAGAACCTAGAGGTAAGACAGGAATAAAGACACAGACCTACTTGAGCATGGACTTGAGGATATGGGGAGGGGGAAGGGTAAGCTGTGAGAAAGTGAGAGAGTGGCATGGACATATATACACTACCAAACGTAAAATAGATAGCTAATGGGAAGTAGCTGCATAGCACAGGGAGATCAGCTAGAAGGTTTGTGACCACGTTGAGGGGTGGGATAGGGAGGATGGGAGGGAGGGAGACGCAAGAGGGAAGAGATATGGAAATATATGTATATGTATAGCTGATTCACTTTGTTATACAGCAGAAACTAACACACCATTGTAAAGCAATTATACTCCAATAAAGATGTTAAAAAAAAAAGGATTAAAGCATCATAAACAAGTACCACGGGGCTCTGCTCTCACATGCTGGGCACAAACCTCAGAGGTGTTTGCATGTTGTCTGCAGATGTCTATTTACAGACTCATTAGGAAGATGGCTTTTGAAAGGCTTTGCATCCTAGGTACGAAAATCATTATTTAGCAGGTAACTTCCAAGCTTCAAATCATTAGCTATTCTTCCCTCATCTTGTTCTTATCTTTTTGTCCTTTAGACTAAAACAACAATAAGGCTGGAACAGACATCCAAAGGCCATTTAATTGTTGAGTGTTGGAGTGGGAAGGGACTTCAAAGACTGATTAACTAACCCCCTCTGTTTACAAGAAGGAAACTGAGGCCCAGAAAAGTAACAGTATCTGTTGAAGGTCATGGAAAGGTGGGACTCGGAATATAGTTCACTCTTGTTTTTACTAAATCAGTCATTTTAGCAGGCAACAATATAGACGGCACTTCTTGTACAAAATGCCTACCCTTGCCCAGAGACACGGCTGGTGGAGTCTGCCCATGAACAGAGCCATAGCCCTTGACTTTTCTCTTTAACTCCATGCCTTTGCTCAGAAAGAGCCAGCAATCTATGTTTCATCCCAGGAAAGCCATCTGGGAGAGTTCCCCAGCAGCCCACAGGGATACATCAAGGCTTCCAAAGTAAGCCTGCCTGATCATTAGTCCTGTCAGATCCTGGGGTGGGGGGCAGGCCGGGTGGAGATTCTGTCATGAAATACATTAGGGAAAAACTAGCATATTAGCCTAGCAGTACTTTACAATAGGCTGCCTGACTTTGTTGAACCTAGGATATCTCCAACTAGTTTGACCACTGTTCCCTCTCTCCTTTATTTTTTCTTTTTATATACGTATTTTTTTTGAATTTTATTTTATTTATTTTTTATATAGCAGGTTCTTATTAGTTATCCATTTTATACATATTAGTGTATACATGTCAATCCCAATCTCCCAACTCATCACACTCCCCCCCCCACCTCCCCCGGCTTTCCCCACTTGGTGTCCATACATTTGTTCTCTACCTATTATTAACCCACAGAGTTACATCCTGTGGAATGCACCTCGTGAATCCTGCTCCAGGGAACATCTTCTGCCCACCCTGTTGCCTTGATTCAGCTTTCCAAAAAAGGGTTGTGTTCTACTTAGGCACACAGGTAAGCAGAGCTTCATTGCTGGGGGTGTGCCCATTTCATCACTTTGTACAGATCCAGAATATCGGTTACTGTGACCCATGACAAGTCAGTGATGCTTGTTACTAGATGTGCTGTTAAGTGTCTTCCACAGGCTTTGACAGGATAAAAACATCAGATCCTTATTCCCATCCCTTAAAAAACATTGCCACAAACTCCGTGCCAACTCTTTTGTTTTTTCAGGCAACAAGTACATATTTTTCACATTGCATCACATATCATAATTAACATAATTCAACTGATCCTTACAAATAACAATATTTATAGGTAAATTGAAATCCCTTTTTCACCATCTAACTCCTACCTGAAGGCCAGTTCTTTCGTTCATGTAAGCAAAAGTGAGTCGATTTAAAGAAAATATTTAATAAATAGCAGTGCAAGTAATTTAGATGTTGCAGAAATTGTATAGTTGGAAAACAAGTGACTGGAGTTAGAAAAACATTATCCTTGCTTCACAAAAGTCGATGGCAAACTTCTTGATTTCCCTCTTGCTATTAGATTCATGTACCACTAGACAGTGGGCTGCTCAAAAAGCCATAGTTACTGGTGATTTTTATCTCTGTATTATATATGGAAATTCCTGCCTGTGTCTAAATACCTTCCTGATGATAATAGTATCCTGTCAATAACCAATATGTGATTTCAGTCCTCTTTGAATCTGCAAGCTGCCCTTAATCCTTTGAAAATCTTTTCGCTTGTGGGTTTGGAAAAAAACAAGCAGCAATCATGTCACATTGTATCTCCCCAATGACCTGACAATTGTTTCAAGGATTTCTGATGACACTTGTAATTGGAGTGCAAAGAGCCTCCATGGTGACTGGAAGATGTTACTGCAATTTTTCATTTGACTAAATGATTAGAATTGTTATAAAAATCCTGACATCTGTCATTAGTATCCTGGAAGGAGTTGAAAATTTACCCCAAAGCAAGGATATTTCAACTGGGTCAATTGTGTCAACTGAGCCAGTCACTCTAATTATCCATCCAGCCCTCCTGTCTCATATTTATAGATGAGACACAAGATGTACTGGTGTTGCAATGGTGTTAAAAATAAAATATCTCCCCATAAGCTTAAACATGATCAAAAGTAACACTCATGTAACACCTGGACCTTTCTATCCACCCCACATGTTCCTCCCTGCCAACCTGTCTGCTGATAATGGGGCTGGATGGCCTGAAAAATATATTTTTAGCACAAATCATCTTGTTATAAATCAGTCAGCATATCAACAGAACAAACATTTTATTCCTCCTCTGTTCCCTCTCCCTCTCTCCCCCGCCCTCTCTATCTCTCCCTCTCTCTCTCTCTCTCTCTCACTCTCTCACACATCCTTTGCTTTTTTTAGAATGTGAGTCCACATGTGAATTTATCTTATCCTTCAAAGGTCTTGCATTTTTGTATTATCTTAAAACTTTGGGTTATTTCCTTCCAAGAAGCCAGTGAATCCAAACAATCTTTACCCTATTCTTCAGTTTGTTCCTCAAAAAAACAGAATTTAAAATTCAGTTTTATGCAATCTTCCCATCCTCTGAAAGTAGCTTCTTACACTTGTTAGTTTTCATTAAAGTCATTTCAACAAAACTTGCTTCAGAAATTGGCTTTCTATAGATAATCAATAATGGTATTTTAAATAGTTCTAGATGAAAGCTAGGCAAAATTGGTTGAGTCTATGAACCTTTCTAATACATTCCCAATGAAACCATGCTGGGTTAAATTTCCTATGCAAGCACAATAAATCCATTGAAGGAGTGGGTTATAAACTGATATCTGAGAAGCAGGGAATGAATTATTCCACGATCACTGTATCCTCTACCTTCTGCCCACAGCGAGGCCAAGCAGGGTACAGAGTGATGCACAAGGCCAATGTGGCTGCAAAAACTCATGTTGCTTTTTGCTTCTGAGAACACATAGGCTGGGGTTGGCTTTTAATTTTTGTGTGTGCGTGCTTGCAATTGCAGCTCATTCCCAAGACATAATCCAAACAGAAAAACTATAAGGTTTTCAGACTGGCTCCACATGGAGTGTCTACAAAGGCCTGCAGTGCACGTTGGATGACTTTCAAGTTTTTTCAAAGCCATCTGGAGTCTTTTAAAGTTGTCACTGTTTAAAGAACCTGCAGAGAGGGGAGAGAGCATTTGGATTCTCAGGAGAAAAGGAAGAAATAAGATGTAAGGTAGCCAACAGATGTGGTAGAAAATCAGGTACTGCTCCCTCCACGTGCTTTGGCTATTATCTGCCTTCCTCCTGCTGACTCAGCTATCCTCTCCTAAGGTGGTTCTTCCTCCATAAATACCACCTGCCTCAACACAGGGAGAGTGACAACCTGCTTTGCCTTTTCTCTGAAAGACCTGGGGTCCTCGCATTCTCTATCATTCTATCTTGTCATTGAAATCTACACAATAGCTGTTTCTCCTTCATTTTTCTCCTACTGTCCTGAGCATACATTGCCAAACCTAGTTCTGAATCTGCAACCAGATAATTTTTATTCTTCCAAGTCTCTTTATCAAATGCTGGCACATCAGTATTTTACTAATGGTAACTTCTCTGCTTTTCATTTCTGGTACATTTAGGCTTTTGATCCCTTCCCTATAAGAAGATCTCCCTCTGCTGCCATGCCCTTCCAGTTCCCATCTCTACAAAACTCTTGATTTGAATCTAACCATTACTCTCCTTTCAGCTCACTCTTCTACATCCTCCTGCCATATTCACTATTTTTCACTCCCTGCATCTGATCTGCTTCCATCAGGATGCTGATTTCCGCTTTACTAACTTAGGTTTTAATTTCCTGTTTTTCTCTTTTTAGCCTTAACTAACTTTCTTCTCTACCCCACTATTACTATTTGAATAAATATCAAAGATCCATGTGAGAAAAATGAAATTTTTATGACATAAGACTTTATTTTAACTGAATTTCCCGTGAAAAGCAAAAAATAAAAGCACAAATCAAAGAAAAGTTGACCCAGCTTGACCCAACAATGTTCTTCAGTGAACGCAAATAAAGGTGATTTACTGTCCACACATCTATTCAAAAACATTCCCCATCGGTATCATAGAAACCCTATAATCACTGTTCGGGAGTAAAAGGTACACTCAGTTCACATTCTTCCTATTTAGATAATGTGGTCTTAATCAGCAGAGGCTAAAAATAGAGATCCCTGGTTCCTGGAAAAGACTGACTCCAATTTCTCTTTCCAAGGAATTGGAAATGAGATGTCGAAGGGTCTTTGCCTCCTGGGAACATCCAAAAAAAAAAAAAAAATTCGAAACACATTTCCTCTACCAGTATTTTCCAAATGAAAGAAGGTTGATGAGTATATTTAGGCTTTGAAAAAACTTTTCCTATGTAATGTGTAACCTAGAGGAATACATAGTTCCTGTTACAGAATTGAATATGTTTCTGAGCCTTGAACTCTTGCAGACAAAGTCAGTCCTAAGTCTAGGAAATGCAGTCTTTGGAAATGTAAAGTTTTACTGCAAAAGGCTGGTTTTCTTATGCTTTTTGTCTTGAGACTTACTAGAAGTAGTGGACATATACATACAGTAGTTATCCCTTATCCACTGGGATACATTCAAACCCCTAGTACATGCCTAAAACCACAGATGGTACCCAACCTTATACACACTATGTTTTTTCCTATACATACACAGCTATGATAAAGTTTAATTTATAAATTAGACATATCAAGAGATTAACAATAACTAATAATAAAATAGAACAATTACAACAATACTCTGTAATAAAAATTATGTGAATGTGGTCTCTCTCTCAAAATATCTTGTACAAATGTAATCCATTTTCCATCTCAGCTAACCACTTATCACACACTATGGTGGTAACTTTTGCAGTTCGAGGCTCTACAGCAAAACTAGCTCAGATTTCTTTTTCTTTCTTCACAATTTCACAGAGAGAAGATTTGTTCTTACGTAGATCTTAGCAACCTCAGCATCTGATTTTTTTTCTTTCCTTATTAAATTGAGAGCTTTCACCTTTTCACTTAGAGGAAGAACTTTATAGCTTCTCTTTGGCAAATCCAAATTGCCAGCATTTCTACTCTTTCACTGGGGCCATTATCAAGTAAAATAAGGGTTACTTGAACACTAGCACTGTGATACCTTGACAGGGGATCTGATAATTGAGTTGGCTACCAAGTGACTAATAGGTGGGATACGCTGGACAAAGGAATGATTCACATCCCGGATGGGACAGAGGAGGAGAGCACAAGATTTCATCACACTACTCAGAATATCACACAATTTAAAACTTAAGAATTGTTTATTTCTGGAATTTTCTGTTTAATATTTTTGAACTTTCATGGTAAGTAAAACCCTACATAAGGGGGGACTACTGTAGGTATGTATTTATCTACTTATCTATCCATCTATTTATGTATCTGCAGTGGGTTTTTTGGTATTTGGGGGATGGTCAATCTGTCCACTAGATCATAAATTGATGATTTCAAACATGGTCATCGGCATGAGTAGATCAATAGCAAACAACATATAATGTTATGTTCCTTAATCCTGAACTGATTTCAATTATCATGTGTTACTCCTCTCTGTTTGGACTTATAAAGTTAAGAAAATTGAAGTTCTGAATATGCCTGTGTTATGTGGAGAGATGAGTTCAGGGTAGTGTTAGAAGTCATTTCAGGTAATCTGGCATAGTGGTAACTGTAGATGAAGAAAGCTTAGTAAATACTGATTATGCTCATTCCCTCCCATCCCAGGCCTGAATGAATCATCCGGAGTGAACACCCACAAGGGCCTGTTTTTACTTAATGATTACTCTATGCTGTTGTGACCATATATACTTAGATTACAGTATTTCAGAACACTCAGAGTTCTAACTGAGCACAACATTTTTATTCTTCCCTTTTCTATACAATGTCCTTATGGAGAAGAATGCATCTTCACTATTATCAAAGCTGAAAAACAAAAAATACCTATGATCACAAGGTTCAACAAATTTCCCTGAGAATGGGGGGAGGTATTTTATATTTTGTTATACTGATATGTCATTGAGTCATTTTTATACTGAGGGCTAAGTTCCTTCCTGGAAGTAAATTTAGAGCAATGAAAAAATGGATTTAAATCTTCTGGGCTACCTAGGGCTAGATTATTGTTAAATTACAAGACTTTTCTAGGGAACCAATTTGTCTTTTCTATCAATTAACAGCATTTGTTCATAAGCTCAA
Source organism: Physeter macrocephalus (assembly GCF_002837175.3). NCBI lineage: Eukaryota > Metazoa > Chordata > Mammalia > Artiodactyla > Physeteridae > Physeter > Physeter macrocephalus. The sequence goes on along the minus strand of NC_041221.1, from coordinate 70,914,954 downwards.
AATACAAATTGAGTTTTAAATCTATCTAAGAATAAAATTGGGAGAGTAACAAGTGAATTCTGTTTACCTGTAAGGGAAAAAAGAGGGATAAAGAGGTTTAAGTTATCTAATATACTATTTAGAAAAGACGAGAGTAAAATAGAACACTGCTGGCACAAAGAATCACATCTTACATCTTCTCTGCTTCTCTGCTAAGTGATAAAAGATCACATGATTTGAACAGCGGAAAGTGAGATGACGCCTTTGGCTGGGTTTTTCAAGGACAAAAGAGGTAATACTGGGTTGTTAAATGTGCAATCACCTTTTTTATAATACTGTTTTGCAAATGTCAACATCTTCAAATAAATGGCAGGTCACTAAAAAGCTAATAATTAAGTCTCAAGTTTTTGGCTAAAAATCAAAAAGGTAAAACATATCTAACATATAAAAATCATTGCAATTTAACAATAGGGATGAAAATGGCTACTTCTAGAAATACATCAGTTGCAAACTTCTGTCCTTTGCACACACTATTTCCATACCCAAAAGAATCTTCTATCACTATTCACTTGAACTCTGACATCCTTCAGATCTCATGCTAAAAAGTTATTTCCTCAGAAAAAAATTCTGATCTCCTTCAGACTAGGTCAGTTTCCCTGGTATATGCTTTTTTTTTTTAATTAAGGAAAAAAATTTATTTTACTCTTTTGGCTAGCCAATAATTTTAAAATTTTCTATAACAATTTTGACCAAAGGGGGGCATATTTTTTAAAACCCTTAGATACACGATGCAGTAAAGCAATCGTCAATAATTCATATGGTATTTAAACTTAGCCCAAGCACAGCAATACATAGAGTTTTGTAGCATAACTGAAAAAAAGAATGAATTTCATCTCAGTTTGGGGATCAGGGTATCAAATCATAAAATTATGAACTTGCTTTCTATTAGATGAGAAATATAATAGAATTATACCTCAATTTTGGGGGGAATTTTTTAAAAGTCCTTATAAAATTATGTTTTCTTCCATGTAAAGTTATTTTTTTGTAGTCACGAATCTGCATAATTTCAGAAATCCTTTTGTGACCTATGCTTATTGTATTTATCATCCAACAAATGTATTGGTACTTAACATTGCCAATGAATATGGTATTCTGTGATTTAAAATTCTTTAGTTGTTATCATAATGTTGTTTACCTTGAATCACAGTGGTCTATACCAAATGTTTACTGTCACTTTATGTTTGCCTTATCTCTTCTCTATGTGCTTTTTATTATGAAATTGAATCAAATTATTTTAGAAACTATTTTAATCATCTTAAAAAAATTGCAAGTCAAGCATGCCAAAGGTTTCCTTCTGGGCATACTTTTGAATATATAAGTGTGAATTATATCTAATCTTAAAATTTCTATTAAAAATGGGTTGTTACGAAATCGGCCTAGTGCTGAGGTGATTACTGAAACCATTCCCTCGTGAATGGTTTAGAATTTTCATGCTGGTTTCTCATTTTTCCACAACCTTTAAATGTCTGATTTTAAAACATTCCTTTTCTCTCCCTCATTTCTAAGTTTTTGTAGAGTCTCAGACTAGTTTGTTTTCCATGTTTTCTGCATGTAGACACTAAACTTTAAAGCTCATTCATTTTACCATTTTTCACATAAAAAGCAAGTCATCAGTGAACATTATGGTCAGAACTCACTTCTGGCAGCGAATGATTATGATTGGATGCAGGAGACACTTTCTCTAAGACAATCTCCTCCTCAAAAGTATGTGGGGTATGAGGCAGTGATGAGAAAGTGATGAGAAAGGTAAGTGTTTTTATAGGCACTGTATTAGACAAACCACAAATTATATGATATTAGGAACCATATCTACTAGCAGGTGCTTAATATGTGTTTGTTAAATAAGTTAGTTAATTCTCATTCAAGATACATCTGATATACCAACTTTGTTAATTATTCAGTCCCTCTATCTCTTTTCATTTTGTTTGATTTTTGGCTATGTAATCAAAGACTGAGTTAAAAAATTTTTCACTACAGTTGTATTCCATTGTGTTTGGCAACTTCTCCTTAATCTCTAGCAATATTCCTGTCCTTGTGAAGCTTACATTCCAGTAAAGCGGTCTGTCAGTAAAACAAGCAAGCAAATACACAAAAATGTATTTGATAGTGGTAAGTGCTATATTTTCATCATAAATTTTATCCTCAATCAATAAAAAAATATAGTGCTCTTAGTTTTTTGTAGTAATTTCTACTTAAATTTTATTTTTATGCTAGCGTGGCAATTCCTAATTCTCATTTGTTAGCATTTGCCTAATACAACTCTGTCCTTTTTATTTTTAATGTTTTTATTATATTTTATCTTGAGAGTCTGTGTCTTTTAATAGCAGAGTATGTCTGTTTACACTTATTATTACAAATACTTATTATTACAAATGATATTTGAACTTATGTCATAAAGTATACAGGATTTGTTATATTACTGATTTATTTGGGGAGAACTAGAACATTTAAGGAATACATAGATGAAAGTAGCCTGAAAAGGAGATTACAAATGAAGAAATAGGATATGAAGGAAACAAGGGAAAGGTATTTGATCAAAAGATGAAAGATGGTCAACAGATTCAAAAAGCTACAGAGAAATCTAGTAAAGTGATAACTGACTTTGACAGCTCATCAGCAACAGCAGCCTTCCATTTTCAGCAAGTTGAGGAAAGAATGGGAGGTAAAATCAAGGGCAAATAATGCACATTGTCTTCTTTAAGAAGTCTTCTCCTCTCTCTCTCTCTCTCTCTCTCTCTCTCTCTCTCACTTCATAGTTCTACTCTGTTTCCTTTTTCTTTCCCTCTACCCAAACTTCTCCCTATACACATACAATTACCAACAGTTGCATTAAGAGGAACCCGGTCATACAACCAACATTCATTCTCAATAAGACATCTATGGCTTTACTGATCATCCAAGCTAATCCTCCAGAACAGCACTCACTACACACACCACTGTCCTTCAACCAGAAAACATCAATTGCTGAGTTACAGTCCTGTGTAGTTGTGCCACCTACTCTCAGGATTTGATTTTCCAAACTCAGATGTATTTATTTCAGGTTTTATACACTGCATCCCAGGACTGCAAAAATTTTTTTAGAGCCATGGACTCCTCTCTGTTCTTTGTTTGCTTCTTCACTACAGGAACGTAGCTTTTGAAGGAAGCTAGAGGGGTGGGATAGGGAGGGTGGGAGGGAGGGAGATGCAAGAGGGAAGAGATATGGGGACATGTGTATAACTGATTCACTTTGTTATAAAGCAGAAACTAACACACCATTGTAAAGCAATTATACTCCAATAAAGATTTAAAAAAAAAAAAAAAGGAAGTCTTCTTAAACATACACTTGGTGTGCTTCTTTGACTAGAACCAGAGACTGAACTAAACTTAAATTCCACTGACTGCAAAGTGAAGAAACAGGTCAGTAGTACTTATTTGCTAAGTGGTTCCTCCTTTTAATATTTTTGATCGTTTTTGAAGGAACAGCAAAATTTACTACTTGGAAATTGCATTCATATCTAATATTTCCTGCCGGTTTGCAAACTTGGGGCCAAGCTGAGGTTGTATGGTGAAAGTGACATGGATAAGGATGCAGAGGACTTAAGTTCAGTCCAAACTGTGCCTCTTTCTAACTGAGTAAACTCGGGCACATCACTCAGTTCTCGGGATTTTTGTTTCTTAATTCCTCAACTTTAAAGCAGAAATAGCCTCTGCAAGGTTATTATTGAATTAACCAAGATCGTGTGATGTACTTGTTTACTGTAAACAGATAAACAGTATTATATATTATTAGGAGAGGCAGTATAGCATTGTAGAGTGAAAATCAATCAGATCTCTAATCAAATCCCCACTTTACCACTTACCAGCTGTATTAACCTGAGCAAAACATTTAACCTCTCTGAGCCTCTGTTTCTCAAGTCTATAAAATAGAGAAAATACTAGCTAACCTAATATTTGTTGTGAGGATTCATAACCATGTATGTAAAACATTTAATAATAATATCTAGTATCTAGAAGATGCTCAATACATATATATTATTGATTTAATTATTATTGCACAACTGGGAATATCCAATTTTTTTGAGTGAGAAAAACCATTTGTACAAGAAAATATTTTTTGTCTACAAACTAGCTGAAGAATGAAAGGAATAAAAATAAAGATGAGATATTTTAGGAACAGAAAGCATCCGCATCCAGTCTAATGTCCTGGCTCATTTTCTAGAACATTTCATTTAATTTAGTTTTCCTGAATTTTTCACCAGACTCCTCATAGCTCATTGAAAAGAGCAAGGTTATGTAACCAGGACACAAATTTTATTAACTCCAAGGAGCCCAAAGACCCTTTTCTCCTCCAGTTTTTGTTTCGTTATATGCAAATCATAGAAGATGTGGGCTTAAAATTTACACTGAGGTCATTTGTTATTTTGCTTTGGAATTTTTCTTATTATAAACCTAGATATAGTGAAATTCCCAAGTGAAGCTATTTTATAGTCTTATTATATTCCAAGGGGCATTATTCTTTACTGATTTGTAGCTTGGTATATCCCATCCACCTAGATTGGTTTTAGGAGAGAAAGGCGGAAAGAGTAGATTTTCAAAGTACTTAGAACAAACTGCACAAATCAACACAGCAGCCATGGAATATGCACTCTCATTCAGTGTGAATAAAACCCATCCTTAATTTTAATCCGTCACATCTGCTTGTATCGAAACATCTCAAGTCAAGATCTTCCTCTACCTCCTTTGAAACACCTTATCTCCAAAATCCACAAAAGCGATTGAATCATGTCTCTTTTTAATTCTAAAATTATAATCATATGTTTGATTCTAAATGTTAGTCTGGATCTCTCATTCCAAATTAAATTAAGTCTCAGAAGCAAACCTAAATCAGAGATAACCATATGCTCTCATCTCAAACACAGGCGTGCAAAGCTATTTCTAGGATGTTATTTAGTTATGTAATCATCAGTCATTTCATTTTTAGGGTTTTCTCTTATATTATACTGTCCACAGGAAAATTAGGTTAGTAAGCATGATATCATATATAAATCCTGGATAAATTATATCAGTGACACCTGCAGATCATATATAAAAACACCAGGACAGAAGCCAGAAAATGGCATTGGAGCACAGCCAAATGCCAGTCTCAGAGGCCACACCTAGCACTACTGAAGCAGCATTGAACTGAGTTTGCATGTGATAGATGGGCCCCAGAAGACATTGCCATATCATCAGTCATCATCATTGTTATTTGGAGGTGCCTCTTGGCATCACAATGGGAGTTAGGGGAAAGAGGAAACATTACCAAGCTACTATAAAGCTATTAGTGTCTCTTCTCATTAAACTAGCTTACTTTCTTCCTTTTTAATGTTAAACCATGCACTACAAATATCACAGCTGCTTCTGTATAGACATGAGGAAATCCTCTATCAAGCAGAGGGAAGAAACACACAGGAGCCCTTTGTGAAAAGGCAAAGTACACATAGACAGCTAACACTAAGAAGCCAAACCATGCAGCCAGGAGGCCAAGCAATGCTCAGAAAGAGATGTCTTTATTTGAAGAAAAGTACGGCAGCACTGGAAGTGATTACCTGGCTAGATTCTAATAAGAAATACCACCCTCAGATAGGCCAAAGATTTATCCAGCTTGGCGTTGTCTTACACAGTAGCCCTAAGCACTTTTTTCTGGAAGGGTCTGACTGCTGTCATTATCGGCAACTTTAATTAAAAAAAAAAAAACCTAGGTGTGTACCTAGACCTCCTATCCTTTTATAACGTGTAGAGTTATCCTAGAAAAGTTTAATGAGTTCCCATAGGGAATTGTAGCTGGTGGGATGGTTCTTTTACTGCCTGTGTTTCATCCCAGTTGAAAGGAACTTATATCTTGGAAAGAAGAGATTCAATGTTTTAGCTGATAGTTGGCCAGAAAATGGAATATGGAGCATATCATTCACAGGAAGAAAAAGAAAGTATTGGATTGGCCAAAAAGTTCATTTGGGTTTTTCTGTACGATGTTATGAACTTTTTGGCCAACCCAATAGAAGACCAGAGTGCCTTTCATTTATCATTATCAGAGAATATCAGAAACCCACAGATTAAGATTAGAATAATCTTAAATTTTATCATCATCTCTATGTGTTATTCTGACTTTACTCTGACTCTCAATACAAATCTAAAAAGATACAGGGGAACTTCTTGGCCAATTTTTGGTTGAAAGTCTATAATCAAAGGATAAGGAGAATGCTGAAGTTTCAAATGCTACTTTTGTCTGGAAATCAAGCCTTTGAACTCTGCTTCCAGCTGAGCCAGAGAGATAGAGTTCAGAAGCCCAAGCTCTGTCCAGAGTAGGGATACCTGTAAGAGAACTTCTCTCCATGGAGATGGATCACAAGAACCTATTTCCTCAGGTTTAGAGTAAAGACCTAGATATGACTCAATGTCCTATTTAATAGTGAAAAATTGGAAGTTTTTCTTTTGGTACTAGGAATATGACAAGGTATCCTGCTGTCTTCACTTCTATGAAACATTGATCCTCCCCAGTGAATCAAGAAATTTTAAGAGAACATAAGAATTTGAAGGAAGAAAAACTGTCATTATTTGCCAATGATAGGATCAAGCATATAAAAAATCCAAAATCATCCTATGTAAATCTTCAAATAATAGGCTAATTTAGCAAGGTCACTGGATACAAAATTCAATATACAAAAGTCAACTGTTTTTTTGTATACCAGCAACAATTAGAAAACAAAATTTTTTTAAAGAATTAATTTACCCATAGCATCAAAAATGTCAATTGAGAACCAAGGAGTAAATCTTGTCAAAGGTGTGTAAGACCTCTAGATAAGAAATTATAAAACTTTATTGGGAAATATTAAGACCTAAATAAACAAGAGACCTATCATGTAAATAATTTGGAAGATTTTGAAAAGATGTCAATTCTCCCCAAATTGACTTATAAATGCATTGCAATCGTAGTAAAAATCCTAGTGCACTTACGTGTGTGTGTGTGTGTGTATGTGCTTGCTTTTAACTTGACAACTTCTTAAATTTATTTAGAAATACATATAATATGAAAACACTAAAAATAACAGTGATACCCTTTAAGATAAAAGAACAATGTGGAAGAACATGTTTTACGGGATGTCGAAAAATATTATAAAGCTGTAACAATAATTGGCAGAGTAATAGGCAAATAGATGATGGAACAAAATAGAGAGCTCAGAAAAAGACCCATGAAATAAATGTATGCTAGATTTATGAGCGAACTGGCACCAAGGATCAGTGGGAAAAGATGAACTTCATAATAAATAGTTCCAGGACAGATATCTGTTTGAAAAGGTATTTAAATGAACACCTACCTCATACAATATACAAAGATCAATTTCAGCTGGATAAAAAAGCTAAATATGAAAGTCAAATATATAAAACTATTAGAAGAAACTATATGAGAATTGTCTTTCAACCCTGAGGTTTAAAAAGATTCTCTTTTTACATAACAACTTTATTAAGTTATAAATAACATACCATAAAAATCATTCCTTTAAAGTGTACAAGTCAGTGACTTTTAGTATATTCACGGAGTTGTGCAACCACCACCACTAAGCAATTTTAGAATATTTTCAACTCCTAACCCCTAAAATCCCCTTCACCCTTTACCCATTACTCTTCCTCCCAGCCCCTGGTAGCCAATAGTCTACTTTCTGTCTCTGTGAATTTGCCTATTCTGAACATCTCATTTAAAAGGAATCATACAACATTTGGTCTTTTGTGACTGTCTTTTTTCACTTAGCATAATGTTTTTAAGGTTCATCCACATTTCAGTAAGCATGTATCAGTAATTACTTCCTTGTTATGAATGAATAATATTCCATTGTTTGGATATACCACATTTTGTTTATTCATTCATCAGGTGATGGAGATTTGGGTTGTTTCCATTTTTGGGTTATAATGAATAATACTTCAATGAACATTCATGTGCAAATTTTTTTGTGGACATATTTTCGTTTCTCTTGTGTGTTCATTAGCTAGGGGTGGAATCGTTGTGTTATAAGATATTACTATGTTTAACATTTGGAAGAACTGCCCAACTCTTTTCCAAGGTGGCTACACCATTTTACATCCCCACCAACAATATATGTGGGTTTCATTTTCTCCACAAATCTGTCAACACTCGATATTGTCTATCTTTTTATTTTAGCCATCTTAGTGATTGTGGAGTGCTTTCCCATTATGGTTTTGATGTGCATTTTTCTAATGACTAATGATGTTGAATATATTTTCATGTGCTTATTGGCTATTTTTATATCTTCTTTGGACAAATGTCTATTCAAATTCCTTGTCCATATTTTTAATTGGCTTGCCTTTATTATTGACTTGTAAGAGTCCTTTACGCATTCTGGATATAAGTTTTTTGTCAAATATATGATTTTCAAATATTTGCTCCCATTCTGTGGGTTGTCTTCCACTTTCACGATGGCTTCCTTTGAAGCATGAAAGTTTTTAATTTGGATGAAGTTTAATTTATAAATTTTTTTTTTGTCATTTGTGCTCTTGGTGTTGTATCTAAGAAACCATTGCCTAACCAAAGGTCATAAAGATGCACTCTAAGGCTTTCTTCTGAGAGTTTTATAGTTTTAGCTCTTTCACTTAGAACTGTGATCTATTTTTAGTTCATTTTTGTGTGTGGTGTGAGATAGAGCCTCAAATTCATTCTTTTGAATGTGGATATCCAGTTTCCTGGCACCATTTGTTGAAAAGACTGTTCTTTCCCCCAATAATTGGTCTTGACACCCTTGCTGAAACTCAATTGACCATAAATGTAAGGATCTATTTCTGCACTCAATTCTATTACAGTGATCTATATATCTATTCTTATGACAATACTACACTGTCTCAATTATTATAGCTTTACAGTAAGTGTTGAAATTGAGAAGTGTGATATCTCCAACTGTGTTCTTTTTCAAGATTGTTTGGCAATTTTTGGTTTCTTGTAATTCCATATGAATTTTAGGATAAGTTTGTCAATTACTGCAAAAAATGCAACTTAAATTTTGATAGGGATTACATTGAATGTGTAGATCAGTTTAGAAAGTATTGCCATCTTAACAATATTAAGTCTTTCAATCCATGAACATGGAATATCTTTCCATTTATTTATGTCTTTAATTTCTTTTAATAAAGTTTTGTAGGTGTGCATCTTGTCCTTCTTTTGTTAAATTTATTCTTAAGAACCTTGTTTTTATTTTTTTGGTAGTATTGCTTATAAAATTGTTTTATTAACTTCATGTTCAGATTTTTCATTGGTAGTGTTAGAAAAAAAATTGTTTAAATATATTGATCATATCCTGCAATCTTGCTGAACTCATTTATTAGTTCTGTTAGTTTTCAGAGTATTCTTTAGGATTTTCTATATACAAGATCCTTTGTGAATAGAGACAATTTTACTTCTTTCTTTACAATCTAGATGTTTTCACTTCTTTTTCTTGCCTAATTTCCCTAGTTAGAACCTCCAATGTTGAAAAGAAATGGCAAGAAGAGACATCCTTGTCTTATTCCTGGTCTTAAGGAGAAAGCATTCAGTCTTTAGACACTAAGTATGATGTTAGCTATGGGTTTTTATAGGTGTCCTGTATCAGGCTGAGGAATTATTCTTTTATCTTTAGTTTGTTGTGGATCTATGGAAAAAATTTTAAAGTAGACACAAATTTTAGTAGAGTGGAAGATTGATCAATTTGGCCAAGTTAAAATTAAAATTTCTGTTCATTGAAATACATCACAAAAAAAGTGAAAAGAAGAATCATGGAGTTGAAGAACTCTGAAACATATAGCTATTTTTTTCAGAATATATAAGGAACACCTATAATTCAATCAGAAAAGTGTAGACAACTCAATAGAAAAATGGTCAGATGACTTAAATAGGCACTTCACTAAAGAAGTCCAAATAGCCAGTAACCCAATGAAAAGGTGCCAAACATTAGGAAAATAAAAATTTAAGTCATGATAAGATACTCCTACTCATCCATTAAATTGGGAAAAAATAAAAGTCTGACAATACTTAACATGGGCAATGATATAAGTAAGCATCAGGAACTATTCTACTGGTAGGAGTGTAAATTGTTACAGCAACATTAGAAAACTGTCATTATCTGGTGAAACTGAATGTATGTAAACACTATGATTTAGCAATTTCACTCATACATATATACTTTAAAGATACGTTTGCTTATGTATACGAGGATTCACATTATAAAATGCCCACAGAGTACACTGAAAACTCTAAAACATTAATGAAAGAAATTGAAGAAGACACAAATAAATGGAAAGATATTCCATGTTCATGGATTGAAAGAGTTAATATTGTTAAAAATTTCCATACTACCAAAAGCAATCCACAGATTCAATGCAATCCCTATCAAAATTCCAATAATATTTTTCACAGAAATAGAACAAACAATCCTAAAGTTTGTATGGAACCCCAGAAGACCACACTAGCCAAAGCAATCTTGAGAAAGTGAAGCTGGAGGCATCATGCTGCCTGATTTTGAACTATATTACAAAGCTATAGTAATTAAAACAGAAAGGTATTGGCATAAAAATAGACACATAAATCAATGAAACAGAATAGAGAGCTCAAAAATAAACCCACCCATATATGGTCAGTTAATTTGACAAAGAAACTAAGAATATACAATGGGGAAAAAACAGTCTCTTCAGCAAATGGTGTTGGAAAAAACTGACAGCCACATGCAAAAGAATGAAACTGGACTACTAACTGACACCATACACAAAAGTTAACTCAAAATGGAGGAAGGACTTGAACATAAGACCTAAAACCATAAAACTCCTAGAAGAAAACATAGGTGGTAAACTACTTGACATAGGTCTTGGTGATAATTTTTTTAATTTGATACCAAAAGCAACAAAAGCAAAAATAAACAAGTTAAACTATATAAAACTAAAAAGATTATGCAGAGCAAAGGTAACCATTCACAAAATGAAAAGGCAACCTACAGAATGGCAGAAAATATTTGTAAATCATATATATGATAAGGGGTTAATATTCATAACACAAAGAAATCATACAATTTAATAGCAAAAAAACCCAACCTGATTAAAAAAATGGGCAGAAGATCAGAATAGACAGTTTTCCAAAGAAGACATACAAATGGCCAACAAGTACATGAAAAGATGCTCAACATCAGTAATCATCAGGGAAATGCAAATCAAAACTAAAATGAGCTATCACCTCACAACTGTCAGAATGGCTATGATCAAAAAGACAATAAATAACAAGTGTTGGTGAGGATGTGAAGAAAAGGGAACCCTAGTGCACTGTAGGTGAGAATGTAAACTGGTGCAGCCACTATGGAAAACAGTATGGAGTTTCCTTAAGAAGTTAAAAATACAGCTACCATATGCTCCAGCACTTCCACTTCTGGGTATTCATTTTATCTGAAGAAAACAAAAACAATAATTTGAAAAGATATATGCCCCCCCATCATGTTCATTGCAGCATTAATTACAAGATCAAAGATATGGAAATAACCTAAGTGGCCATCAATGGATAAACAGGTAAAGAAAATATGGTATATATACAATAGAATATTATTCAGACATTAAAAGAATGAAATCACAATTTGGGACAACATGGATACACTTTGAGGGCATTATGTTAAGTAAAATGGCAGACAGAGAAAGACAAATACTATACACCTTAAAACTTCCCATCACAAGAAAAAAAAATTTCTAACTGTATAAGGTTATGGACATTAACTAGACTTAATTGCCGTGATCACTTCAAAATGTATACAAATATTGAATCATTATGTTGTACACCTGAAACTAATTAATGATATATGTCAACTATACCTCAATAAAAATATGCTTATAATAATATTGCTTATAATTACCAACTTTCTGAAAGAACCCCCACGCCCACCATTAGCACAGTAGATACATAAAACGTTTATGTTCTCACAATGGGATACTACATCAAAACAGATTTGAATACACTACAGATGTGTACACAAAATTTACAATGTATGTGCAGGAAAAAGCAAGTCATAAAATAGTAATTACGGTATTATTCTATTCACATACAGTTCAAGAACAGGCAGCACTTATCTAATTTTTAAGGATGTATACACAGGTGGTAAAAAAAAATGCAGAGAAAGAAAAAGTACTACAGAGGTCAGGGTCCTGGTTACCTTAAGATGCCATAAGGCACCTTATGAGGACATAGTGAAGTCAGAGTGGTAAAGGATGTAAGGGAAATTTTGTGGTTACAGCAATTGACTTGATGGAGTTATATGGCTATTTGTTTTATAGACAAATGTTAAAAAATGTTTTACAGACAAAAGTACCTATAATCTTACACAATCTTCTGCATATCATATTTTATAATAAAGCTGTTTAAGCCAATACACAAACACATTGCTTTTCCTTAATTGGCTAATCCTGCCTTTTATCAGAGATAGATGTTTGCAAAAACTAGTTTTTTAAAATGATAATCTTACATTGAAACTCAACATGGAAAACAAATCAAACCTAGCTGTTCTATTTGAAGTGGGGAATGGGAGGCCTGGATCATGGTTCACTCAAATCTCTCCCTTGGACATCCCTTCCCTCAACCCAGTAACTCCTTCATGAAATCCTAGATCTCCAGGGCATGAACAGCTTGGAAAACACTATTAAAGACTCTTGGGGCAGGAAAAAACCTTGGATGTCATCTAACTTAAGCTCCTCATTTTACAGAGAAGGCTTTATGACATGCCCAAGGTCATCCAGCTAGTTAATGGCAGAACTGGTTTAAAACCCAGATTTGATTTTTAGTAGTGTATTTATTTTCATGGCTTAGTTTTTTAATGAATTTACATTAAGAATCACTCATCTAGGGGCTTCCCTGGTGGCGCAGTGGTTGAGAATCTGCCTGCCCATGCAGGGGACATGGGTTCGAGCCCTGGTCTGGGAAGATCCCACATGCCGTGGAGCAACTAGGCCCGTGAGCCACAACTACTGGGCCTGTGCGTCTGGAACCTGTGCTCCGCAACAAGAGAGGGCACGATAGTGAGAGGCCCGAGCACCGCGATGAAGAGTGGCCCCCGCTTGCCGCAACTGGAGAAAGCCCTTGCACAGAAACAAAGACCCAACACAGCCAAAAATAAATAAATGAATAAATAATTAATTAAAAATGAATATCTGCTTACTAAAAAAAAAAGAATCACTCATCTATAGTTTCTTATATGTCTTTCAGAATTTTTCTTAGGGCAACTAGTGCTATTAGCAAAGCATTAGCAATAAACCAAAGCACAGGCTACAATTCTATGGGGATGTGTGTGTGTGTGTGTGTGTGTGTGTGTGTGTGTGTGTGTGTGTGTGTGTGTTATATTAATAAATACAAATCTACACTATATATCGTGTATGTACTAATAAATGTATGTTATAATGCATATTTCTGTATATATATTCTAAAAAAAATAAGGCCACTGTATAAAGTTAAAATCAGTTGGGCCACTTTAACTTAAATGAGAAAATCAAGCAAGGGGAATTATTTGTTACAGGGTAGGTGAAAATCAGCTGTGTTTCTTCTCCACTAAGTCAAGACAAGATGAAGTGGGTTGAACAGAGCAGGATGAGAGATTTCAAACATTATCACAAGAATTTCCTTGTGCTGTTAGTGTTAAATGTGTAAGTAAAATGTATTAATTCTCTTATGGAGAAGATTCTAAAATTCTTTTTTCTGATAGTATATAAAATAGGAGAGCCTTCTATGGGACTTTCATAGTAACTGGAAAGACTAAAACTTTTCTTCAGTGGCACTTTATGCGTAACAATACAAGATTCAGGCTGTCATGAGGATATGGCCACAGGGCCAACCAACCGCACCCTATTTCCAGCCTTGTGTGGCTGCCAAGGAAATGCACTGTCCGTATCTGCCTTCAAGAAAGAATTTGCCAGTCAGTTGTGATCAGTAACACTGGAGCCAAGGACATGCTCTTCCTGGGCAGTCTCTAGCTAATGTCTCAGCACAGCAGAGGTACCAGGGCACCATTTCCGACAATGTGGGATGGCTCCATCGTACTTTTTGTGCCACAGCCCCCAGTGGACTGGCCAAGACTCTGTAGAGCTGCAGTGCAGTCTGAAGTTCCTCCTATCTAACTCTCCTTCTCTCCCCTTCTCCTTTTATAGGTAGCAGACCTACACCATGATCTAAAGGTTTTCCTTGCTTAATGTTTCTCCTTCTTTCTTTTATCTTTCATGAGCATTACCCCCAATAAATCTCTGTACTTTGAATTCTATCCCAGGGGACTCAAGTGACATAGAGGGGCAGAGAAGCTTTGATTACTTCAGTCTCTACCCTTTTCTTTCCTAAGGACACTGTAACATGCAGGCACAGTAAAGAAGAAAGCTGTTTTGCTTCATCACAGTATATGAGGCTTAGAAAAAAACAAAAAAATATATATTTTTAATACCAGACTAGGAAAAATTATGCTTAGAAAATGTTTCCTTCCCAGAAAGTTTTTAAAAGGGCTCCTTTCCACACCACCCCACCCATACTTTCCCTTTATAAAATTTAGAGAAAAAAAGAAGGAAGGAAAGGAGAACAGAGAATTTGGGGAAGAAGAAACAATAGGGTGGGATGGAGTGGAGTGGCTCCTGTGGAAGGGTGTTGAAGACCTCTGGATTTGCTCCTGCTGACCTCCTGGCCCTGGCACTCCCATTGTATCCAGTTGTCACTACCTGTACAATTCCATCAGCATATTTTTTCTTCCTGAGATACCCTTTACCCTAGAGAAACAGCAGAGAAGTCCCATTGCAGAGGTAATCAAGACTCACTGATGCTTTTTTTTTTTTTTCCCCTGAGGGATGGGACCACATTCCTCTTCCTCCTCACGCTGCCTTTGACAACGGTTACATCTTAGTTAAACTCACTTTATGCAGAGCTTCCTCCTACCAAGCATGTTTCTGGTTCCTTGTCCGTTTCCTTGCCTCTGCACTATCCCTGGAAATGTGCTTGTCCTTCTGGTCCACTGTTTTGGTAGCTTTAATATGTGCCACACACCCCTGCCTGTGGGATGATGTTGACAGGCAGCCTCTAAGGTTAGAATTTGACAAATGAATAGTCATTCACCTCTGTGTGCTTGCCTAGACAATCATCAGGTTAGGATGAGCACTGAAAAATCATCTCAATTGACAAGGTCCAATTCAAACCCCACCAATAGTCACCCTAAAAATGATTATGTTTCACACGGAAGACAGAAAACACTATAAGTGACTATTTGTTTGCCAGTTATTCAAAAGACTATTCATTTGTCAATTATTCCTTCCAGTAACTCAATTCTGGCTCCATTGATCCCACTCTGTCTTGAATATGAATAGTCTATTTTGGGCCCCACTCACTTGCCTGTCTCAACTTCCTGACTTGCATTGTTCACTTCTTTGCATAGGAAACCCTTGAGCATTAAGGTTTATGATCCTAGGAGCTGTGGATTTGAATGCTCATGACCTACTTACCCATGGCTACCCTTAGTTCTACTTGCAGATATCTTGAACTGAGAATTAGCCCCAGTTGTGGCTTTTTCTCTGGTGCCAAAGGAATTGGTAAAAGGGAGCCCATGAAGAAAAAACAATGCAACAGTTATATCTTATTTTGTGTGCAAAAAATACTTAAAATTTTTCTACTTCTGTGGATCTTTGAAAGGCCTCACACTCCTGTCCCCCAGCATACCACACATGCTCTCGCACACACACACACACACACACACCTCGGGCACTCTACTCTCAAAGCTCCCCATACCCACACCTCTATACTCATAGTGTTTTTTCTCTTCTATGTGAAACATAATCACTTTTAGGGTGATTATTTTGGTCTTGTTGTCTTATGCATCATTGTACCCAAGTGCCTGTCTTAACAGAAGAATCATAGTAGACATCAATCAAATAATTCAAGGAGAAAGGAAGAGAGGGAGGGGCTAAATGAATCTAGGGTCCATTTAAGTTTAAGATATACCTATACAAGTAAACTTGGTCAAGTAATTTGTTTCTAAACCTCAATTTCCTCCAGTGTAAAAGGGGAATATAATGCATTTAGAATATTTCTTTTCTAGTGCATATAACTCTACATGAAATCTAAATTTAGAATTGCTCTTAAGTCAGTAACCAATTTGTGTTCACCCAAAACAAGCGAACCCTTTCACATTTTTAAAAACTAAATATTAAATATCAATTTGTGTTAAAACCAATTTGGTTTTAAAGGTTCACACTGTGAGATTAATGCTCTACAATGAAATTTCATTTAATTCTCACCCTCACCCTTGAGCTACTTTTTTCAGCTGCACATTTTAATCTATATATGTTTTCACTTATGTTCAACATGACAGCCTGAGTTTTCTCATCTACTTATTCAGGTTGACTTAAAATACATCCAGATATTTTGTGGATGAAGCAATTGCATTGACATTATAAAGTAAAATCTTCCAGAAAGAAATTGTTTAGACTTGCATATGTGTGACCTATTTGTTGAATTCTCCCACAAGGCTTTATGCCAGGCAGAATCATTTCTTCTCCCTGTAGATTTAATCGAATATATATTGCCAGAACACAGACACACTAAGCCACCTTCCAGTAGGTTGACTCACTTGAATTTATAGTTATAATAAAGTCATTTGGAAAAACAAACTCAAGCTGTTAACCAGTGAGAACTAATCCCAGATTCAAAATCCAGTCCATGAATGGGGCTGTGCCACTGTGGCTGTTGAACATTCGGTCATGTAAATGTTCCCCTGAAGGCTCTGCATGACAATGCTGATGAAAAGGAAGGGGGAATATCAGGCCTCCAACACTGCTCACCAAATGTGGTGACTAAATCGAACAAGCAATTCTGTGCAGGACCCAGAGTCTTTGGCAGCCCTCAGGGCAGCTTCTGCCTTTGGTGGCAAAACAAAGTTTGGGTGGGTTTTTTGCATTGTTTTTGAAAGAGGATGAGTATAATCATTTTTTAGCATTGGCTCCTTTGTGTTACAGTCTGTTAGCACACATTTTCAGATCCACTTCAAAAAGGAAACAAAATAGAAGTGTGGATGCATGTTAATTACCCAAAAACATGGCGCACCAGATGGCCACCAAGGTCTGCTTCTGTCTAGTAGGTAAATAAGGCTTCCCAATCCCTTTGTCCCCTCTCAAAACCAAATTTTGAATTATTTTCCCTCCAATTACTGTTAACACAGGATGGAGCCAAGGGGAACAAGAAAGCCACATTTATGAGTGGACCAGAGGGGTAAAGGCAAACATTTTTTTCACTCTTGCTAAATTCTGCAGAATTCATCGGGTCCACAAGAAGTCAAGAGAAATTCTTACAATGCCAAAAAGCACGGAGTTGGACCTTCAGTCAAAGCTCAAACACCAGAGAAAATGAGTTTATTTTTCCAAGCTTGCATAATGTTTCAGGCCTTGTGTGCCTCTTTGATATAGGTGTGATGATTTTGACTTCAAGGTTCCCCTCACGGGCTGTGTAATAAGCCCTCTTGTATTACTTATGGAAGATTTTAAAATTCATTAAGTCGGTATATACAGTCATGGTCCATTCTAAGACAAACAAAATCTGAACTTTTAAAATGTCTTTTTGCTGAGCTGGGCATATGTCATAAATTCTGCATGACATTTCATTTCCTACATATCACCTCAGCGTGCTCTATGGTAGAAAGCATTACCTTCCATAATATGTCTGTAAACTTGAGGGGCAGGCAATAGATTTGTGATACTGACCTTTGGTCCTACCCTCTCTGGTAGTCCCTTCCTTTTTCCCTCATCAAGTAGGTAATTAGCTTTGCATTCATTGCTACAAATGAGGGATGTGTCAGGTGGGAGAGTAGAAATAATGTGCAAGTCTTTGGTTTTTATAAAATTTTAAAAACTGAAGATCATAGAAGAACTTAGTGGCTCAGGATACAGACCAAATAATTAGGAGAATCTGGGAAGAAAGCATAGCTTCCCTAACTTAGGGAAGGAGTCCTATGTTCTAGCACACATGCAACTAGAGGAGACATCAGACAAGATGGGACCGTGCACATAAGAACCACACCCTCCCAGTGAGACTAGTGATGATGGATGATCAGGACCAGGCCAGAGCATGAACACTGAGACCACTCCTTGCACATGTAGGGATAAATGCCCCTCTTTCCCAAGCTTGGGCATTATGTATTTTCTCATACTTACACATAATCCCAGGAGAAGGAGAGGGAAAAGGGGGGAGAGAGATCTCAAGTTGATGGAGAGTGTTTTTACCCTTCCTAGCAGAATAAAGTCTCAAAATAAAAATCAGGTTGAATTTGAGGAAAATAAAAAATTTATTTTGTATAACTGAGTTTGCTGATTGGGGGCCATACCTGTAACCTTTCTAAAGACAATCTTGAAGTTTGGGAGAAGGCGATTAAGGAGAGCAGAAAGACATTTAATAAATGAACTTGGGACAGATGAAAATAAACAGATTAACAGTTCTTCTGAGGGAATTCTCATGTTTAAGAATGTTGGTCATGCCACATATGAGAGTTTCCTGTATGCCATGAGCTTTGCCTGTGTTAACTTATCCAGCCTTCCTAACAACGTTATGAGGATAGCAGCACTGTTATCTCCAATTCACAGATTAGGAGAGTGATGTTCATAGAAGGAAATGACTTGCTTAGGATTCAAAACTGCACTAGAAGGAAGTTAAAGGTGCTGAACACAGGATGTTAACCTCAGTGCTCTGCTGCATCCTGAACAAGCAGAACTGATGCAAAGTGGGAGGGGCTATTTAAAGCATCCTCCTCTTAGTCCCTCAACTGCCTTGGCTCAGAATCCAAGCAGAGTTGGAGCTAGGACTCTTGCCTTCAGAATGCTACCGAAAACTACAAATTTATTGTGACCCATTTATTTCTTCCAGTTCCCATTCTCTCTATGGTGTGATTAGGGTTAATTACTTCCCAATAAAACTAGCATTTTTAGTGTCTTAAAGTAAAATGCTATACAATTGAAAAACAGGGCATAGAAGTAAACCTATCTCTCACTTTGGAAATTTTCCACTTATCTGAAATGAAGCGGTATATACATATATATATATAAAACAATAGTATATGTGTGTGTATATATATTTATACATATATATGTGTATATATATACATATATATGTATATATATATACATATATATGTATATATATATATATATGTATATATATAAAGTATAATGAAGACTCAGCTCTTTTTTGTAAGGTCAGACAATCATCATTTTTTCCTAAATATAAGAAGGAAATTTTACAAAAAGGAAAATTAGGAAGATGGATGGCTGTCTATTAAGTTATAAGTCAAGGAAACAAAATAATTTTTGTTGAAAAAGATTAAAGGTTATACATTGGCCAGAACTATGAGAGAACAGAATGAAACTTCCTTTCTTTGTACCTTTTTGCTTTCCTCTCTGACATCAGTGATATTTTTTTCATTTTGTATAAATTGACTCAGTTTTAAGTAGCACCTCCCTATAGATGGAGAGTCTCATAAGAAATACAGATTCAACTTCCAGATGACCAACTGGTTGGCCCAGTTTCCAGGACAGAAGCCAAGATTTGATTTAAAATAAAGAACCAGATAGTTTCTCAACAAAACTTGTTGCCTGATTATCCAAAAAGTCTGCTCAAGCCTCCAGTTTAATTTATCCAAGGCACACTTTGTAGTTTTCCACTCATTATAGCTTGTAACAACATGCTGTATGATTTATGTCTTCTTTCAAAGGTAAGCTCACCTTGCCTACATGGGCAGAATTTTCCTCCTGTTTTGCTGGCTGCTGCCCCTAAGGCTCCTTTGCTGTTTGCTCTCCTCTACTTGATCTTTAACAGTGGACTTCCTCAAAGTTTAACCCTTGGCTCTCTTTTACCCAGCATTCTCTCTCCAGATGATTTCATCAACTCTCATGGCTTTTGTTAGTCAGAATGTCAAGGACTACAAAAGGTACACCTCTACACCAGACCTCCTTCTGAGCTCCAGGTCCCGATGTCTGCAGAAAGCTAACGTTTATTGACTGTTCGCCAAGTGCTCTGCCAAGTGCCGTAGTGCACGTTTTTAATTTAGTTTCTTATATATTATCACATTTTATTTTCTTCGTTTCTAAGTATACATACATTAATAAGATATACATTCTTATAAAAACTAAAATGATAAAAAAGATGAGTCATATCAGCCGACCTACTGTTCCCCTTTCTACACCACCTCATCTCCCACCCACCCTCAAGTATCTACCATTAGTTTGATGTGTGTTCTAATTTAATCTTCACAATAACTCAGTGGAGGTACTGTTATAGTTGTCTCCATTTTACAGATGGGGAAATTGATATATAAGATTATTTCAGGGCTTCCCTGGTGGCACAGTGGTTGAGAATCCGCCTGCCCATGCAGGGGACACAGGTTCGTGCCCCGGTCCGGGAGGATCCCACATGCCGCGGAGCGGCTGGGCCCGTGAGCCATGGCCGCTGGGCCTGCGCGTCCGGAGCCTGTGCTCCGCAACGGTAGAGGCCGCAACAGTGAGAGGCCCGTGTACCCCAAAAAAAAAAAAAAAAAGATTATTTCAAAACTTGTCCAAGATCTCACGGATCGTAGGTGGCAGAATAGGTATTACAAATTCAGTTTCGTCTCACTTCAGCAACTCCACTCTTCCATTTTTATTTTGTCACCTCTCCCGGGTGTTTCTCAGAGACACACCAAATTCAACTGTCTGACCTTAAACTTATAATTTTCCTGCACTGTACCCACTCACCAAGCCCGGTCCTTCTCTTGGGTCTTAATGTCAGCAAATGACTCAATCAAATACACATTTGTTTTCTGAGAAAGCTTAATACCCTCTTCTTCTTTCATAATTCATACCTCATCATTCACCAAACCTTGCTGACGTGATTCTGAAATCTTTTTTGGACCTGTGAGATTCTTTCTATCATCACTGCCACCAGCACCTCTTCACTAAATCTGCTTTCATGCTTGCCACCTTCCAAATCAACCTATGCACAGTCGCCAAATGGACCTTTTAAAAATGCTCACATTGGAGTGTCACTCCCCTCCTTAAAATCTTTGGCTTCCCATTGTCCGTAGAATACAGTGTAAAATCATTAGTGTGGCTTACAAGGCTCTCTTAGTCCAGTCCCTGCCTACTTCCCTGGCCTCCTGTCAGCCTCTGTCCTCCAGTCACATTGGCCTTCTCTCAGTTCCTCAAACGAGCCAATCCCGTTTCAGCCACAGAGTCTTCAGACACGCTGTTCCCTCTATTTGGAGCTCTTCTGCCCTCTTTCTTAACCTGCATAACTCTGTTCAGTAAGCAAGCCTTGCGTTGCCCAGGAGAGCATTTGCTGTCCCCCAGTCTATTTCTAGTTCCACTCTTAGATGCTCTCATATAACCCTTTACTTTGGATTTATTCCATTTATAATCACAAAATTAACTCATTAGTCCAAAGTATGTTTTCCTCACTAGACCACAAGCTCCAGGAAGGCAAGAACAGTGTGTCTCTCCTCTCACTCACCCTTGTGCCTGGAACACAGCAGGCTCCTAATATCTTATGAAATGAAATTCAGTCTCTTAGTAAGTAGCTTACTTAGTTGGCTCTCAAGTTTCCATTCCTGGAAAATAGGGATGGCAGCACTAGCTTAGCATCATGTTACCTCTTTCAGGCAAGTTGGATTCACCCCCAGCAGCCCTGTCCTCTGGTAAGGGTATTTAGAGTTTAAACAGTTCAAGGAGTTAAAGATGTTCTCCGATGGACGTCCCTTGGGAAGAGAAATGGGGCACTTTAAATCTTGGCCTTCTCCCTTTCCTCTTCTCTCCAACCCAAGAGTCATCAGAGGAAGTCTAAACATCACAAAGCAAGATTACAGGAAAATCTTCTGCAAACTCACTTCTCTGTATATTTCCAAACAGTACTGCTTTAATTGATTCAAGTTTGCAGGATTGGATTCTAATTTCAAGACAACTCACCAAACAATTCACCACAGAACAGAACATTAGAATTATGGTAGGTATAATTAAAATGCCACTGCATTCTAATATTGTCTCTTCCTCCACTGCTCCCACCCACAATTGGTTTTCTGTACCAACAAAGAAACAGCTGTATGATCAGTGGGCATCCATCTGTGTTCTTCCATCTGTGGCTTCTTTTGCACTTGTACCAAGTGGATCTGGAAAGGCAAACTGTGTTCCATTCTTGATTTTACTCTTTTCCATTATTTCACATGTGCAAAAACAAGAGCTGAAAGAGGCTTCAGGGCTCTCCCTAAAATTAGTACTTCCAAGAATTTCAAGGGTAGTTAATAATATTTCTTTGGTCTCCTGATTAATGCCACCGTCAAGAACTCAGAAGCAGTTAAGGAGGGGTGAAGGATAGAAGGACCAATCCTCATCACATTACCTGGAAATGAACTGTGATGTTCAGGCTAATGGCACTGTTATGACAGTGCCTCATTCAACAAAGAAAGAAATAGAATCTGAAAAAATGAAAATGATGAGGCACCTAGCACTTCAGAAGTTGTCAAACTTCTGCATTCCTAATACTTCCTTCCTTCCCCACCATCAAACTCCCATCATATATTCATGAAGCAGGTTTATTTCGAGATTGTTGTCTCAGCAGACTTGAAAGCCTGGGGAACGGGAAATGTCCTGGAAGCTAGACTATCGTTTTTATCAGCTTTCTGGATGTTTGTTCTCTACAGCAGTTTTTTGGGGCCACTGTTTCCATAGGCTCTGTACATTTTTTAACATGCTTGTAAGGAATCGACTGGCAATCTCTTACTCATCCTTCAATTCCCAGTTCAATGTCACATCTTCAAAAGGTCTTCCCCAATTTCTCCCGGAAGAGTTAAGGGCTTAAGAGGTCATTCTATTTTTCTCTTATTGTTCGTATCCATTATACATATGATTACAATGCTATAATTTTTATATACATGTCTAAATCCTTAATTCACTGATTTTAGTGTTTCCTATTTTTCTTGTCTTCAGACTCTAAAATATGGATAAAAAAATGAATGAATGAATAAAATTTGTTTCTTGAGTTTTATTAATTTCTCAATGGTACAGCAAAATGCACCAGACAAGTAAAAACTCTGTGAAGTACAGTAGGACATCCATTGTCCAGAATATTCTCTGTAATCCATGGACAGGACAAAGTTTCTTTGAAGAAATCAACTATAAACTCAAATTCCCAATTTAGCCCCTCACTTCTATCTTCTCTCCAATCATATTTTTGCCACTTTTAAATATAAAGAATGAGAAACCAGCTCTAATTATGTAACTGTGACAGCTTACTTTATCTTGCCAAAGTTTAATTTCCCAAACTAAGATTTATAGGGTTGGTGTAGGCTAATACACAGTGCACGTAACAGCACTGGTTATAGTGTCTGACAGATAGTGAGTGGTGAACAGTACTTAACTCACATTTTTATGAATATTAGGAACTTAACATCACATTTTTTATTTCCCCCTATTCTCCCTGTATTTGTGCTCTTACAAAGCTGTTAGCCATAAAGAAATGATCAAAAGACAGGAAATGAGATGGAAAATGTGAAATAAAAATGGCCTTAAAACCCAGAAAATCCATCTTTGAAGAGTAACGATATATTTTATTTATATCAGATCCACATGCAATCTAGCCAAAGGAATTTTCTCTACCCACATGTCATGTCTTCTTTGATAACTAATGGTCTGACATATCTTTTGGCTCAAAAACTTAGCACACTATAGTGCAAGGGATGTGTTTACTGGGGACAGCTGGCACAAAAGCAGCTCTGCAGATGACCTTTATTTAACTAGCTGTTTTCAGACATCAGCAAACTGGCTGATATATATATATGGAGAGAAAGAGAGAGAGAGAGGTTAAAGCATTGGTCTCATAACTATAGTATTCTAGTTAAAACTAATAGACAAAAGACTATAATATATCAAAGGGTAACCACAATTTATATCTGCAAAAGTTCTATCAGTGACTCCAAAGGGGTTTTTTTGTTTGTTTTTTTTTTTTTTGCCTTACCAGAAAAAGAATAAACTGAATATCAATTAAAGACTAAATTTTGGACATAAAAAATATATATATATATTCCTAAGATTTTCATCATGTGTACCAGGATCTCTCATTTGCCACTCAAGTAGGCTCAAGCACTCAATCATCAATCAACAGACACATACTGAGGTCCTGGGAGATGCCAGGTTCTCTGCTGTTTGTTGAGGATTCTTAGTTAAATAAAACACAGTCCCTGTTTTCAAGAAACTTATGTTCTAGTAGATAAGACAGGCTAATAAATAAAAATTGTCCTACTTGGTACAAGTATTATAACAATAGGGGCACTTGTGGAGCCCTGAGGGGCATAAGCTAAATTTTAAAGCATAATCAGGAGATATTAGTCACAGAAAGAGAGGGGTAACCAGAGTGGGGGAACCACATGTGCAAAGGTGTGAAGGCCAACAGTATAACTTGTTCAGTGAGCTGCAAATAGATCACCATGGTGCCAATGGGGTAATCTGGAGGCCATAGACAAGAGTCAAGGCTAGAAAATAGTTTAAGATCTCCAAGGGCCTTGTGTGTAAGGAACTTAATTTTTTCCATGAAAGCTATTGAGAGATTTGAAGAATAAGCTGGAAGGTGACATAACCAGATATGCACTGCAGATCACTCCAGCTGACTTAGAGAGAGTGGACCATATACAGAGATACATCAAACTTTGTCACCCAGAGGAAATGCTCTTACATAGCAACCTAATACACTCAAACAGAGAAATAGAACTAAAGAATAGTTTCATAAAGCAAAATAGAGTTGCACAGCATGTGATGCCCTGATATTTTCTATTCGGTTTCATTGTTTAAAATTCTGGTCTTGGCCTATTCATTTGATTTCATAACCATCTAATGGGATGTGAGCCATGGTTTGAAAAAGCCTTGATAAGAAGAAACAGACTGGAGTCAGGAAGATCAGATAGGAGGTTATTGTGGTAATTCAAGCAATAAGAGATGTGGACCTCAGCTAAGGCAACATAATGAAAAGGATCTGGTAACTTTTGTCTTATTATTAAAGCTCTATTTATTTCAGTTGCTATAACCTAGTTAAGTAAACTTGGCAGCGTTAGTGCACTTATGAGATAATCATCATTGAGTGCCTGCCATGTTTCACACTGTGCAAAGAGCTTTACACATATATTAACTCTAATTCTGACTGCAACACTGCAGGGTAGATATTATCTCCATTTTACTGACAGGAACACCAAAAGTCCAGGGAAATTAAGTAGATTTGCAAAGTCATATTGATAGAAACTAGCAGATAGTTGCACAGCCGATCTATTTAGTGCTAGTTAATTCATACTAACTACTGAGCAGTAATGTGTTGAATGAATACATTGTAGTACTTTGATGCTTATTTAGCTTATTTCCAGCTTTTTGCTACAACACTATCATAGACATTTGGGTGCCTATGTGCCATGCCAGAGTTCCTTGAAAGGAAAATTCCTGCATTATAAGGTAGGGTTATCTTTAGATATATTTTATCCTTATTAAGGATGCATCCATCAATTACACTCTACTGAGTGCTTTGAACATGTAGTTGCTGGATTTTTCTGTAGGCCTTTTCTGCATCTGTGGAAATGATCATATGATTTTGCAATGTAGTTCTATTGGTGTGATAGATTTTTAATGTTTTTTCTAATATTAAACAGTCTTGCATTACTAGAATGAACCCCACTTGTTCATACTTTTTTAAAAAAATGTACCAATAGACTGTTTATTATTGAACACACTAATATTTAAATTTATTTGAGATGTTTATATCAGTATTCATAAGCAAGATTAGTCTATTGTTTCCTTTCTGATGCAATCTTGTTTTAGCTTTGGGGACATAATACCTACTTCATAAAAATAAACTTGAATTTTTTTCTTCTCTTTTACATTTCTGGAATAATTTAAGTAGCGTTATAATCATGTCATCATTAAAGGCGTAGGTGAATTCTCCCATGAAACTATTGGGAGATGGTGCTCTTTCATGGGGGTGTCTTTAGCTACTTTTCCTATTTTTTTAAGGTAATTTGTCTGTGTAGACTATCTCTCCTAGGGTCAATTTTGGTAATTTTCATTAAAAAAAATTATCTACTTAGTTTAGGCTTTCAAAGTATGTCCATAGAGTTCCAAAGTGTTTCCAAAGAGTCTTTTTTTTTTTTTTTTGGCCATGCGCGGGCCTCTCGCTGCTGTGGCCTCTCCCGTTGCGGAGCACAGGCTCCGGACGCGCAGGCTCAGCGGCCATGGCTCACGGGCCCAGCCGCTCCGCAGCATGTGGGATCCTCCCGGACCGGGGCACGAACCCGTGTCCCCTGCATTGGCAGGCGGACTCTCAACCACTGTGCCACCAGGGAAGCCCAAGAGTCTTAAAATTATTTAAAATTTTCCTCTTTTCATGGTTATTTATTTTTTATTTTTTCTAATTGTGTATAATATGCTTTCTCCCCTTCTTTCTTGATCAGATCAGCGGCTTTCTATTTTTTTTTTAAATACAGCTTTTGGTTTTATAGTATGTCTGTTTGCTAACTTGTTAATATATGCTTTTTATTAATTCCTTTCTTGGCTTATTTTGGTTTATTTTCTGCTTTAATTTTTAACATGTTGAATTGAGTTTTTTAATTCTTTATTTTCCTCTTTTTTTTTTAGTCTTACAGAAGTAGGATTTAATGACATAAGTTTCCACGTATTACAATGTTTTGTGAGTTTTTTAGGTCATTAATTCCTGGTTTCATTGCATTATGGTAAGAAAATGCTCCTGTAATATATCTAATATTTGGAATTTATGAATTTTTCTATGGCCTATATTAGGCTCAATTTTTGTGCATGTTCCTCACACACTAGAAAAATATATATGTAATTAGATAACTATATATAATCTATTTAATTACATAGAAAGATATATGCATATACATATATTTAATGATATTTTTTAGTTTTCTATATCAGAGGCTAGTTAGCAAACTACAGTCTGGCCCAGGCTGCTTTTGTAAATAAAGTTTTCTTGGAAAAGAGCCACACCTATTTATTCATATATTATCTTTGGCTGCTTTGGCACTACAATGTCAGAGTTGAGTACTTGCAACGGGACACTATGGCCCAAAAATCTAAGATATTTACTAGCTGGCCCTTTCCAGAATATATTTGCTGGCTTTGTCCTATATCATCATTAATTTTCAGTCTAATTCATCTGTTCTGCATTTTAAAAGTGTTAGATTTTTAAAATATTATTAAATTTGGACTATTTCCATTCAATCTCCTGTAGAATGAAATATGTTTCTGTGAGTATATAAATGTAGGTGACTTTAATATTTTCATTGTGAATTTTAGCCTTTAGCTTTATAAAGTATCTTTATCTCTTTTTTATTATTTTTGGTTTAAATTCTACCTTGTCAGACATCAATATTTTGACCATTGCTTTATTTGTATGTGCTTGATATATCTTTGACAATTATTTTATTTTCAACCATTCTGAATCTCTGTGCTTTGGGTGTGTCTCATATATAACATAACATTAGATGTTATTTGTTTGCCAATCAGAAAAAAAATTTATGTCTAATAACCCTTTTTGTATTTTTTGATATGATCAATATTTTGGCTTCAACTCTGCCATATTGTTGTTGTTGTTGTTTTTTAATACAGCAGGTTCTTATTAGTTATCTATTTTATACATATATTAGTGTAACTAGGTCAACCCCAATCTCCCAATTCATCCCACCACCACACAACCCCCCTGCCACTTTCCCCACTTGGTGTCCACACATTTGTTCTCTACACCTGTGTATCTGTTTCTGCCTTGCAAAGCAGTTCATCTATACCATTTTTCTATATTCCACATATATGTGTTAATATACGATAGTTGTTTTTCTCTTTCTGACTTCACTCTGTATGACAGTCTTTAAGTCCATTACGTCTCTACAAATAACCCAGTTTCATTCCTTTTTATGGCTGAGTAATATTCCATTGTGTATATATATATATATATATATATATATATATATATATATATATACCACACCTTCTTTATCCGTTCATCGATGGGCATCTAGGTTGCTTCCAAGATCTGGCTATTGTAAATACTGCTGCAATGAACATTGGGCTGCATGTGTCTTTTCGAATTATGGTTTTCTCTGGGTATATACCCAGTAGTGGGACTACTGGGTCATATGGTAATTCTATTTTTCGTTTTTTAAAGAACCTCCATACTGTTCTCCATAGTAGCTGTATCAATTTACATTCCCACCAACAATGCAAGAGGGTTCCCTTTTCTCCACACCCTCTCCAGCATTTGTTGTTTGTAGATTTTCTGATGATGCCCATTCTAACTGGTGTGAGGTGATACCTCATTGTAGTTTTGATTTGCATTTCTCTAATAATTAGTGACATTGAGCAGCTTTTCATATGCCTCTTGGCCATCTATATGTCTTTGTTGGAGAAATGTCTGTTTAGGGCTTCTGCCCATTTATTGATTGGGTTGTTTGTTTTTTTAATATTGAGCGGCATGAACTGTTTTTATATTTTGGAGATTA
The DNA here is from genome assembly GCF_002837175.3 of Physeter macrocephalus. NCBI lineage: Eukaryota > Metazoa > Chordata > Mammalia > Artiodactyla > Physeteridae > Physeter > Physeter macrocephalus. The sequence goes on along the minus strand of NC_041221.1, from coordinate 70,886,371 downwards.
ATCCTTTGTCCGTTGATTCGTTTGCAAATATTTTCTCCCATTCTGAGGGTTGTCTTTTCGTCTTGTTTATGGTTTCCTTTGCTGTGCAAAAGATTTTTTTTTAATTTTTATTTTTTATTTAGTTTTGGCTACATTGGGTCCTCATTGCTGCGTACGGGCTTTCTCTAGTTGCGGAGAGCGGGGGGCAACTCTTCGTTGCGGTGCGCGGGCTTCTCATTGCGGTGGCTTCTCTTGTTGTGGAGCATGGGCTCTAGGCACACGGGCTCAGTAGTTGTGGCACACAGGCTTAGTTGCTCTGCAGCATGTGGGACCTTCCCAGACCAGGGCTTGAACCCGTGTCCCTTGCATCGGCAGGTGGATTCTTAACCACAGCAACACCAGGGAAGTACCTGTGCAAAAGCTTTTAAGTTTCATTAAGTCCCATTTGTTTATTTTTGGTTTTATTTCCATTTCTCTAGGAGGGGGGTCAAAAAAGATCCTGCTGTGATTTATGACAAAGAGTGTTCTTCCTATGTTTTTCCTCTAAGAGTTTTATAGTGTCCAGTCTTACATTTAGGTCTTTAATCCATTTTGAGTTTTCCTGTGTATGATATTAGAGAGTATTCTAATTTCACTCTTTTACATGTAGCTGTCTGGTTTTCCCAGCACAGTTATTGAAGAGACTGTCTTTTCTCCATTGTATATCCTGGCTTCCTTTGTCATAGATTAGTTGACCATAGGTGCGTGGGTTTACCTCTGAGCTTTCTATCCTGTTCCATTGATCTATATTTCTGTTTTTGTGCCAGTACCATATTGTCTGGATTACTGTAGGTTTGTAGTATAGTCTGAATTCAGGGAGTCTGATTCCTCCAGCTCCGTTTTTTTCCCTCAAGACTGCTTTGGCTATTTGGGGTCTTTTGTGTCTCCATATAAATTTTAAGATTTTTTGTTCTAGTTCTGTAAAAAATGCCATTGGTAATTTGATAGGGATTGCATTGAACCTGTAGATTGCTTTGGGTAGTATAGTCATTTTCACAACATTGATTCTTCCAATCCAAGAAGATGGTACATCTCTCTATCTTTTGTGTTATCTTTGATTTCTTTCATCAGTGTCTTATAGTTTTCTGAGTACAGGTCTTTTACCTCCTTAGGTAGGTTTATTCCAAGGTATTTTATTCTTTATCTTGCGATGGTGAATAGGATTTTTCCTTAATTTCTCTTTCTAATCTTTTGTTGTTAACTATAGGAATGCAAGAGATTTCTGTGCATTAATTTTGTATCCTGCAACTTTACCATATTCATTGATTAGTTCTAGTAGTTTTCTGGTGCCATCTTTAGGATTCTCTACGTATAGTGTCAAAACTTCTGCAAACAGTGACAATTTTACTTCTTCTTTTCCAATTTATATTCCTTTTAATTCTTTTTCTTCTCTGCTGTGGCTATAACTTCTGAAACTGTTGAATAATAATAGTGAGAGTGGACATCCTTGTCTTGTTCCTGATCTTAGAGGAAATGCTTTCAGTTTTTCACCATTGAGAATGATGTTTGCTCTGGGTTTGTCATATATGGCCTTTAATATGTTAAGGTTCCCTCTATGCCCACTTTGTGGAGAGTTTTTATCATAAATGGGTGTTGAGTTTTGTAAAAAGCTTTTTCTGCATCTATTCAGGTGATCATATGGTTTTTATTCTTCCAATTGTTAACACAGTGTATCACACTGATTGATTTGCATATATTGATGAATCCTTGCTTCCCTCAGATAAACCCCTATTGATCATGGTTTATGATCCTTTTAATGTGTTGTTGGATTCTGTTTGCTAGTATTTTGTTGAGGATTTTTACATCTATAATCATCAGTGATATTGGTCTGCAATTTTCTTTTTTTGTAGTATCTTTGTTTGGTTTTAGCATCTGGATGATGGTGGCCTCGTAGAATGAGTTAGGGAGTGTTCCTTCCTCTGCAGTTTTTTTGGAAGAGTTTTAGAAGGATGGGTGTTAGCTCTTCTCTAAATGTTTGATAAAATTCACCTGTGAGGCCATCTGGTCCTGGACTTTTGTTTGTTGGAAGAGTTTTAATCACAGTTTCAATTTCATTGCTTGTGATTGGTCTGTTCATATTTTCTGTTTCTTCTTGGTTCAGTCTTGGAAGGTTATACCTTTCTAAGAATTTGTCCATTTCTTCCAGGTTGTCTATTTTATTGGCATAGAGTTGTCATAGTACTCTCTCATGATGTTTTGTATTTCTGCGGTGTCCATTGTAACTTCCTCTTTTTCATTTCTAATTTTATTGTTTTGAGTCCTCTCCTTATATTTCTTGATGAGTCTGGCTAAAGGTTTATCAATTTTGTTTACCTTCTCAAAGAACCAGCTTTTAGTTTTATTGATCTCTGCTATTGTTTTCTTTGTTTCTATTTCATTTACTTCTGCTCTGATCTTTATGACTGCTTTCCTTTTACTAAATTTGGGTTTTGTTTGTTCTTCTTTGTCTAGTTCCTTTAAGTGTAAGTTTAGATTGTTTTTTTTAGATTTTTCTAGTTTCTTTATTTTTTTGGTATGCGGGCCTCTCACTGCTGTGCTCCCCCCCCCCCATCGCGGAGCACAGGCTCTGGACGCGCAGGCCCAGCGGCCACGGCCCACAGGCCCAGCCGCTCCACGGCATGCGGGATCTTCCCGGGTCGGGGCACGAACCCGCGTCCCCTGCATCGGCAGGCGGACTCCCAACCACTGCGCCACCAGGGAAGCCCTCTAGTTTCTTGATGTAGGGTGTATTGCTATAAACTTCCCTCTTAGAACTGCTTTTGCTGTATCCCATAGGTTTTGGATGTATTCATTGTCATTTGTCTCTAAGTATTTTTTTATTTCCTTTTTGATTTCTTCAGTGATCTCTTGGTTATTTAGTAACGTATTGTTTAACCTCCATGTGTTTGTTATTTTTTGTTTTTTTCCCTGTAATTTATTTCTAATCTCATGGCGTTGTGCTCAGAAAAGATGCTTGATATGATTTCAATTTTCTTAAATTTACCGAAGCTTGATTTGTGACCCAAGATGTGATCTGTCCTGGAAAATGTCCTGTGTGCACTTGAGAAGAAAGTGTAATCTGCTGTTTTCAGATGGAATGTCCTATGAATATCAATTAAATGTATCTAGTCTATTGTGTCATTTAAAGCTTGTGTTTCCTTATTAATTTTCTGTCTTGATGATCTGTCCATTCGTATAAGTGAGGTATTAAAGTCCCACACTATTACTGTGTTGCTGTCGATTTTCTCTTTTATAGCTGTTAGTATTTGTCTATGTATTGGGTGTTCCTATGTTGGGTGCATGTATATTTATAATTGTTATATCTTCTTCTTGGATTGATCCCTTGATCACTATGTAGTGTCCTTCCTTGTCTCTTGTAACATTCTTTATTTTAAAGTCTATTTTATCTGATATGAGTGTGCTCCTATGTTGGGTGCATAAATATTTACAATTGTTACATGTTCTTCTTGGATTGATCCCTTGATCATTATGTAGTGTCGTTCTTTGTCTGTTGAAATAGTCTTTATGTTAAAGTCTATTTTGTGTGATATGAGAATTGCTACTCCAGCTTTCTTTTGATTTCCATTTGCATGGAATATCTTTTTCCATCCCTTCACTTTCAGTCTGTATGTGTCCCTGCGTCTGAAGTGGGTCTTTTGTAGACAGCATATATACAGGCAATGTTTTTGTATCCATTCAGCCACTTTATGTCTTTTGGTTGGAGCATTTAGTCCATTTACATTTAAGATAATTATCGATATTCATGTTCCTATTACCATTTTTTAAATTGTTTTGGGTTTGTTTTTGTAGGTCCTTTTCTTCTCTTGTGTGTACCACTTAGAGAAGATCCTTTAGCATTTGTTGTAGGGCTGGTTTGATGGTGCTGAATTTTCTTAACTTTTGCTTGTTTGTTTAGCTTTTTATTTCTCCATCGAATCTGAATGAGATCCTTGCTGGGTAATCTTGGTTGTAGGTTCTTCCCTTTCATCACTTTAAATATGTCATGCCACTCCCTTCTGGCTTGTGGAGTTTCTGCTGAGTAATCAGCTGTTAACCATATGGGAGTTCCCTTGTATATTATTTGTCATTTTTCCCTTGCTGCTTTCGATAATTTTTCTTTGCCTTTAGTTTTTGCCTGTTTGATTATTATGTGCCTCACCGTGTTTCTACTTGGGTTTATCCTGTATGGGACTCTCTGTGCTTCCTGGACTTGGGTAGCTATTTCCTTTCCCATGTTAGGGAAGTTTTCCACTATAATCTCTTCAAATATTTTCTTGGGCCCTTTCTCTCTCTCTTCTCCTTCTGGGACTCCTTTAATGCGAATGTTGGCGCATTTAATGTTGTCTCAGAGGTCTCTTAGGCTGTTTTCATTTCTTTTCATTCTTTTTTCTTTATACTGTTCCACAGCAGTGAATTCCACCATTCTGTCTTCCGGGTCACTTACCCATTCTTCTGCCTCAGTTATTCTGCTATTGATTCCTTCTAGTGCATTCTTCATTTCACTTATTGTACTGTTCATCTCTGTTTGTTCCTTAATTCTTCTAGGTCTTTGTTAAATATTTCTTGCATCTTCTCAATCTTTGCCTCCATTCTTTTTCCAAGGTCCTGGATCATCTTCACTATCATTATTCTGAATTCTTTTTTGTGTAAGGTTGTCTACCTCCACTCATTTAGGTAAGGTTGTCTACCTCCACTTCATTTAGTTGTTTTCTTGGGTTTCATCTTGTTCCTTCATCTGGTACATAGCCCTCTGCCTTTTCATCTTGTCTCTCTATCTGTGAATGTGGTTTTTGTTCCACAGGCTGCAGGATTGTAGTTCTTCTTGCTTCTGCTGTCTGCCCTCTGGTGGATAAGGCTATCTAAGAGTCTTGTGCAAGTTTCCTGATGGGAGGGACTGGTGATGGGTAGAGCTGCCTGTTGCTCTGGTGGGCAGAGTTCAGTCATACTTTAATCCACTTGTCTGCTGATGAGTGGGGCTGGGTTCCCTCCCTGTTGGTTGCTTGGCCTGAGGCGACCCAACACTGGAGCCTACCTGGCTCTTTGGTGGGGCTAATGGCGGACTCTGGGAGGTCTCATGCCAAGGAGTACTTCCCAGAACTTCTGCTGCAAGCGTCCTTGTCCTCATGGTGAGCCACAGCCACCCCCCGCCTCTGCAGGAGACCCTCCAACACTGGCAGGTAGGTCTGGTTCAGTCTCCTATGGGGTCACTGCTCCTTCCCCTGGGTCCCGATGCGCACAATACTTCATGTGTGCCCTCCAAGAGTGGAGTCTCTGTTTTCCCCAGTCCTGTCAAAGTCCTGAAATCAAATCCCACTAGACTTCAAAGGCTGATTCTCTGGGAATTCATCTTCCCATTGTCAGACCCCCAGGCTGGGAAGACTGACGTGGGGCTCAGAACCTTCACTACAGTAGGTGGACTTCTGTGGTATAACCATTCTCCAGTTTGTGAGTCACCCACCTGGCAGTTATGGGATTTGATTTTATTGTGATTGCGTCCCTCCTCCTGTCTCATTCCGGCTTCTCCTTCATCTTTGGATGTGGGGTATCTTTTTTGGTGAGTTCCAGTGTCTTCCTGTCAATGATTGTTCAGCGGTTAGCTGTGATTCCAGGGCTCTTGCAAGAGGTAGTGAGCACACATCCTTCTACTCTGCCATCTTGAACCAATCTCTGCCATATTGTTTTATGTTATATAATATACTTAACAAGCTCCACTTTTTGGTTATTTACTATTTGGTCCCCACTATGAGCAACATTACAAGATAATAACCTCTTTTCTTTTCCTTGCATTTCCCCCAGCACCTGGTTTGAAATAGTATTAATTACTCCTAATAATAACCATAAAGTAACTGGTAAGCTTTTTATACTTTTCATATATTTTTCTTATTTTCCTTATATTTTGATAGTAATAGTGTATCAAAATGTTCAGACTATGTAGCGACTGCACACTACACTTTCTCTTATATAACTACCATTTGGTATTAGTTCTACATGTAAATATATATTTAGTATTCATCACTGGCACTTTGTCAATTTTCGTTCATTGTTTATTGTTGCCTGAAGTGCATTCTCTAGTACATACTTCAGGAAAAAATATATTCCCTGAATTACTGCATATTCATAGCAGTTTGGGTGCAACTTTTATATCAGAGAGTCATTTTGGCTGCAAGAAAATGATTGGCTCACACTTTCTTTTATTGATTATCTTTAACATGCTTCTCCATTGTTTTCTGGCATAAAGTATTACTATCAAGCAGTTTGATGACATCAGAATTTCTTTTCTTGATAAACGTATTGGCCTTTTTTCTTAGTTTTTATTTTCTTTTTCTTTATAGTCTAGTAATTTTACTACAATATGGCTTGCTGCTCTATGCATATTTTAAATGACATAATCCTATGCCAAATTTCAACAGATATATGGTAAGCTCTTTCAGTGTATTGTATTATCTTATTTTTAATTTCAAAAACATTTTCTTGAGTTATAGCTTTTAATGTTTGCTCTTTTCCATTGTTTTGGTTTTCTTATTCAGGGATTCCTAACTATATACATGCTGGACATTCTTTGCCTATCCTCATCTTTCACTTTTTCTTGAATTCTTTTCTCTTCCTGCATTTCTTTTTCTTTTTGCTTATTCTTTATCTTCAGGTATTAACGGTTTTATTCACTTATTCTTCTGTTTGTTCAAGTTTAGTCTTCAATTCCGAAATAATTTTTTTTCGTTTTCTTTGATTACAAATTCTTTCCTGACTTCCGTTATTTCATTTTTCATACATTTTATTCTATTGATGCTACTCATTAATATAGTAATTTCTAGCTTTTTTTTTTAACATCTTTATTGGGGTATAACTGTTTTACAATAGTGTGTTAGTTTCTCCTTTACAACAAAGTGAATGAGTTATACATATACATATGTTCCCATATCTCTTCCCTCTTGCGTCTCCCTCCCTCCCTCTAGCTTGTTTTGAAATGTTAGGTTATCATGTTATATTTTGAATTCATTTTGTGAGCATGTCTTTCTAGCTTCAGTTTTCTGGAGGGACACTGTTATACTCATTATTATCTTTTTTTATAACTATTTTACATTGAATCAAATTCATTTTTCCTTAACTTATAGGAGGGTTGGATGGACCATTATAGCTTTTCTAGCATCACTTATCTAGAACTGTGCCTTGTAGTTTTAATGAAATATTAAAAGATACAGTCCCTTACTTTCTGACAATCTCTTGACTCTGTTCCCCTCCTCCACTTTTTAAAAAAAATTTTATACATTTTTTTAAATTTTATTTATTTATTTATTTTTGGCTGTGTTGGGTCTTCGTTGGTGTGCATGGGCTTTCTCTAGTTGTGGCTAGTGAGGGCTAATCTTCATTGTGGTGTGCAGGTTTCTCATTGTGGTGGCTTCTCTTGTTGCAGAGCATGGGCTCTAAGCACATGGGCTTCAGTAGTTGTTGCATGTGGGCTCAGTAGTTGTGGCTCGCGGGCTTAGTTGCTCCATGGCATGTGGAATCTTCATGGACCAGGGCTCGAACCTGTGTCCACTGCACTGGCAGGGAGATTCTTAACCACTGTGCCACCAGGGAAGTCTCTTCTCCTCCACTTTTATATAAACCTTTTCTTTCTGGTCCTACTATCACTGTTCTGCCTAATTTAGATTATCTTTCTGTCAGTTTCTCAAAGATTTGTGTTTAGTTATGAAAGTCAATAGTACTGCTCTGCCCTTTTCAGACCTTACTATATCCCTTGCACTCACTCTCAGACTGCTGTGTATAAAAACTATTTCCCATTTCAGAAGCTGTTCTCAAATTGCCCAATGGTATTTTCCAGTAAGAACCTGTTTGATTATTTTGAAATACTCCTGTGTTTTGCTTCTTTATCCTTGCCTAGTGACGGATTACACAATGTCATGTTTTGTCCTTACCTCTTCTCATCTGTGGTTTAAGAATATCTTGTCTCAAAACAGAAATATAGATCAATGGAACAGGACAGAAAGCCCAGAGATAAACCCATGCACATTTCATCACCATATTTTTGATAAAGGAGGCAAAAATATACAATGGAGAAAAGACAGCCCTTCACTAAGAGGTACTGGGAAAACTGGACAGCTACATATAAAAGAATGAAACTCTTTGAGGAAAACATAGGCAGAACACTCTATGACATAAATCACAGCAAGATCCTTTCTGACCCACCTCCTAGAGAAATGGAAATAAAAACAAAAATAAACAAATGGGACCTAATGAAACTTAAAAGATTTTGCACAGCAAAGGAAACCATAAACAAGACAAAAAGACAGACAACCCTCAGAATGGGAGACAATATTTGCAAATGAAGCAACTGACAAAGGATTAGTCTCCCAAATTTACAAGCAGAACATGCAGCTCAATATCAAAAAAATAAACAAACCAATCCAAAAATGGGCAGAAGACCAAAAGACATTTCTCCAGAGATGATATATAGATTGCCAACAAACACATGAAAGGATGCTCAACATCACTAATCATTAGAGAAATGCAAATCAAAACTACAGTGAAGTATTATCTCACACCAGTTAGAATGGCCGTCATCAAAAAATCTACAAATAATAAATGCTGGAGAGGGTGTGGAGAAAAGGGAACCTTTGCACTGTTGGTGGAAATGTAAATTGATACAGCTACTATGGAGAACATTATGGAGGTTCCTAAAAAACTAACAATAGAACTACCACATGACCCAGCAATCCCACTACTGGGCATATACCTTGAGAAAACCATAATTCAAAAAGAGACATGTACCACAATGTTCACTGCAGCTCTATTTACAATAGCCAGGACATGGAAGCAAACTAAGTGTCCATCGACAGAAGAATGGATAAAGAAGATATGGCACATATATACAATGGGATATTACTCAGCCATAAAAAGAAATGAAATTGAGTTATTTGTAGAGAGGTGGATGGACCTAGAGACTGTCATACAGAGTGAAGTAAGTCAGAAAAAGAAAAATAAATACCATACGCTAACACATATATATGGAATTGAAACAAACAAAAAAAGGTGCTGAAGAACCTAGGGGCAGCACAGGAATAAAGACGCAGACGTAGAGAATGGACTTGAGGACATGGGGAGGAGGAAGGGTAAGGTGGGACGAAGTGAGAGAGTGGAATGGGCTTATTTATACTAACAAATGTCAAATAGATGGCTTGTGGGAAGCAGCCACATAGCACAGGGAGATCAGCTCGGTGCTTTGTGACCACCTAGAGGGGTAGGATAGGGAGGAAGGGAGAGAGACGCAAGAGGGAGGAGATATGGGGATATATATATATATATATAGCTGATTCACTTTGTAATGAAGCAGAAACTAACACACCTTTGTAAAGCAATTATACTCCAATAAAGATGATAATAAAAAATACTGCCTCTGGAAAGAAAAAGAAAAAAAAAACAAACCTTGTCTCCTAGTTGTATTACATATAGTGTCCCATGTTTTCCAAGGTGACATTCTAGCTACTTGTCTGCATGTGTAAAGAGATTTCGGGGATTTCCCTGGTTGCCCAGTGGTTAAGAATCTGCCTGCCAATGCAGAGGACATGAGTTTGATCCCTGGTACAGGAAGATCCCACATACCATGGAGCAATTAAGCCTGTGTGCCACAACTACTGAGCCTGTGCTCTAGATCCCCCAAGCCACAACTACTGAAGCCCGCACACTCAAGTGCCCATGCGCTGCAACTACTGAGCCCATGCGCCACAACTACTGAGCCCGCGCGCCAAGAGCCAATGCTCCACAACAAGAGAGTCCACCACAGTGAGAAGCTCGCACACCGCAACAAAGAGAGGCTCCTGCTTGCTGCAACTTGAGAAAGCCCATGTAAAGCAACAAAGACCCAATGAAGCCAAAAAAAGAAAAAACAGATTCAGGAAGATTCAAAAAGTATACACTACTGCTACCATTTCCCTCAAATCCTTATCTAACTTTATAAAAGCTATCTTTTAATGGCTTATTTATAATGACAAACAATATTTGCAGTTGTGAGCTTTTATACTCCCATTTCCCCAGAAATAATTGCTAAATCTGTATCACTTTCTTTTGCCTCCTTAAAAAATAAGAAACTTCTATCAGGTGACCCTTATAGAACCAGGTTCCAAGGTTACAACTCTTGTTTCTAAATGTGTTTTTACATTAATATTTCCAACTATTTAGTCCTGTGTCTTGGACTGAAATCCTCCGAAGGTCACCATGTCATCATCTCACATACTTACCATTTTGGCTTTTTTACTTTTTTTCTTTGTTTTTGACTCCTACAGATTTTTTCCCAGATATATACTGAAGTTGCTTTAAAATATACATTTTATCCTAAATTGTTTTTTATTTGTAATCAGTGGGGCTCTCAGCTCAGTCTTTCATGTCGCTGGAACCAGAGGACCAACTTATCTTTTTAACATATACAAAGTGTGTATTTAAATAAAATGAAATGCACTAAGTGAGCATTTAGATTGTTTTCAATTAAGGCTACGACTTACAGTGTTTTAACAACATCCTTGAATACTTCTATGAGTATTTTCATAAAATATATTTTTTCATTCCTAAATGTTGAATTGTTCTGTGCATACTTCAAATTCTGGCATAAATTTTCAAATTGCTTTTCAAAGAGGCAATAAGAAAGAGCTAAATTCTTTCAGATTCAGACTAGCACTGCTACTCTTTTCTGAGAACTGGAAAGCCTAAGGAGTATATAGTGCTCCCTGTTGCAGAATGAAAGTGGGTCAAAGGTCAACCCATGAACAGGTCCCAGACTTTCCTCAAAAATCAGTTTGAGGATTGCTCCATTCAAGCACAGACTGACAACCTGTCTCTTGAAAAATCCGAAATCACAAGCCATGGCTACAATAATTTTAACTTGAAAAAATATTCCATTAATATTAACTATTTTCAACTTTAACATTCCAGTAGTCTCTGTTTTGTATGTAGGTTTTCTCCATGTTTAGAACCCTGTTTTTCATTTGCAATTTAGAAACTAAGTCATATTTCCTTTAAGATAAAGGCAGTAAAGATAAAGCAACATATAAGGAAAAGGTAGAGGGCTAAGAGAATTAAATCTTAAGATGAAGAAAACTTACAAATAAGTAGCAGGATAAAACATCTTAGAGAGAAAAATAATGTAAGATAGCAAAAACAGTATTCAAGATATAGGATAAAAACACAATATATTCAAAAACAGAGAGGAGAAAAGGATTACAAGAGAAGTTAATAAAAGCAAGTAAATTAAAAATAAATACAGAGCAGAAGCAAGAAGAACTACAATCTTGCAGCATGTGGAACAAAAACCACATTCACAGAAAGATAGACAAGATGAAAAGGCAGAGGGCTATGTACCAGATGAAGGAACAAGATAAAAACCCAGAAAAACAATTAAATGAAGTGGAGATAGGCAACCTTCCAGAAAAAGAATTCAGAATAATGATAGTAAAGATGATCCAGGACCACGGAAAAAGAATGGAGACAAAGATCGAGAAGCTGTAAGAAATGTTTAATAAAGATCTAAATGAATTAAAGAACAAACAAAGAGAGATGAACAATACAATAACTGAAATGAAAAATGCACTAGAAGGAATCAATAGCAGAATAACTGAGGCAGAAGAACGGATAAGAGACCAGGAAGACAGAATGGTGGAATTCACTGCTGTGGAACAGAATAAAGAATGAAAAGAAATGAAGACAGCCTAAGAGACCTCTGGGACAACATTAAACGCAACAACATTCGCATTAGAGCGGTCCCAGAAGGAGAAGAGAGAGAGAAAGGACCCGAGAAAATATTTGAAGAGATTATAGACGAAAACTTCCCTAACCCGAGAAAGGAAATAGCCACCCAAGTCCAGGAAGCACAGAGAGTCCCAGGCAGGTTAAACCCAAGGAGAAACACGCCGAGACACATAGTAATCATATTGACAAAAGTTAAAGACAAAGAAAAATTACTAAAAGCAACAAGGGAAAAACGACAAACAACATACAAGGGAACTCCCATAAGGCTAAGAGCTGATTTCTCAGCAGAAACTCTACAAGCCAGAAGGGAGTGGCATAACATATTTAAAGTGATGAAAGGGAAGAACCAAGATTACCCTACCCAGCAAGGATCTCATTCAGAGTCGATGGAGAAATCAAAAGCTAAACAAACAAGCAAAAGCTAAGAGAATTCAGCACCACCAAACCAGCTCTACAACAAATGCTAAAGAAACTTCTCTAAGTGGGAAACAAAAGAGAAGAAAAGGACCTACAAAAACAATTAAGAAAATGGTAATAGGAACATATATACCGATAATTACCTTAAACGTGAATGGATTAAATGCTCCAACCAAAAGACACAGGCTCGCTGAATGGATACAAAAACAAGACCCATATATATGCTGTCTACAAGAGATCCACTTCAGACCTAGGGACACATACAGACTGAAAGCGAGGGGATGGAAAAAGATATTCCATGCAAATGGAAAGCAAGATCACATCCTGGGTCACAAATCAAGCCTCAGTAAATTTAATAAAATTGAAATCATATCAAGCACCTTTTCTGACCACAACGCTATGAGAGTAGAAACCAATTACAGGGAAAAAAGTGTAAAAACCACAAACACATGGAGGCTAAACAATATGTTACTAAATAACTAAGAGATCACTGAAGAAATCAACGAGGAAGTCAAAAAATACCTAGAGACAAATGACAATGAAAACACGACTATCCAAAACCTACAGGATGCAGCAAAAGCAGTTCTAAGAGGGAAGGGTATTGCTATATAAGCCTACCTCAAGAAACAAGAATAATCTCAAATAAACAATCTAACGTTACACCTAAAGGAACTAGACAAAGAAGAACAAACAAAACCCAAAGTTAGTAGAAGGAAAGAAATCATAAAGATCAGAGCAGAAATGAATGAAATAGAAACAAAGAAAACAATAGCAAAGATCAATAAATCTAAAAGCTATTCTTTGAGAAGATAAACAAAATTGATAAACCATTAGCCAGACTCATCAAGAAAAAGAGGGAGGGGACTCAAATCAATAAAATTAGGAATGAAAAAGGAGACGTACAGACACTGCAGAAATACAAAGCATCGTAAGAGACTACTACAAGCAACTCTATGCCAATAAAATGGACAACCTGGAAGAAATGGACAAATACTTCCAAAGGTATAACCTTCCAAGACTGAACCAGGAAGAAATAGAAAATATGAACAGACCAATCACAAGCAATGAAATTGAAACTGTGATTAAAACTCTTCCAACAAACAAAAGTCCAGGACCAGATGGCTTCACAGGTGAATTGTATCAAACATTTAGAGAAGAGCTAAAATCGATTCTTTTCAAACTTGTCCAAAATATTGCCAAGGAAGGAAAACTCCCAAACTTGTTCTATGAGGCCACCATCACCCTGATGCCAAAACCAGACAAAGATACTATAAAAAAAGAAAATTACAGACCAATATCGCTGATGAATATAGATGCAAAAATCCTCAACAAAACACTAGCAAACAGAATCCAACAACACATTCAAAGGATCATCCACCATGATCAAGTGGGATTTATCCCAGAGATGCAAGGATTCATCAATAGAGGCAAATCAATCAATGTGATACATCATATTAACAAATTGAAGAAGAAAAACCATACAATCATCTCAATAGATGCAGAAAAAGCTTTTGAGAAAATTCAACACCATTTATGATAAAAACTCTCCACAAAGTGGGCACAGAGGGAACCTACTTAAACATAATAAAGGCCATATACGACAAACCCACAGCAAACATCGTTCTCAGTGGTGAAAAACTGAAAGCATTTCCTCTAAGATTAGGAACAAGACAAGGATGTCCACTCTTACCACGATTATTCAACATAGTTTTGGAAGTCCTAGCCACGGCAATCAGAGAATAAAAAGAAGTAAAAGGGATCCAAATGGGAAAATAAGAAGTAAAACTGTCACTGTTTGCAGATGACATGATGCTATACATAGAAAATCCTAAAGATGCTACCAGAAAACTACTAGAACTCATCAATGATTTTGGTAATGTTGCTGGATACAAAATTAATACACAGAAATCTGTTGCATTTCTATAAACTAACAATGAAATACCAGAAAAAGAAATTAAGGAAATAATTCCATTCACCATTGCATCAAAAAGAATAAAATACTTAGAAATAAACTTACCAAAGGAGGTAAAGGACCTGACTCTGAAAACTAGAAGACACTGATGAAAAAAACTGAAGATGACACAAACAGATGGAAAGATATACACTGTTCTTGGATTAGAAGAATGAATATTGTTCAAATGACCATAAAACCCAAGGCAATCTACAGATTCAATGCAATCCCTATCAAATTACCAATGGCATTTTTCACTGAACTAAAACAAATAATTTTCAAATTTGTATGTTTCTATATATTTTTAAACTAGTTATGTCCTAGGAGTAGCGTATGTAATATTAGCCTATACCACTGAGCGATTTTGCCTCTGCACATATGGTCAGTGAAATAGATATGTATTGTGTGACTGTCAAATTCAAGTAAAATTCTTGATAAGCGGTCAGATTTAAATTGTGATGTAGCTAACCTATAGATCTTAGGCAGGAAAGAGTGCTTTGGATTTATTAATATGTTTGCCATGGCCATAACCAAGTTTTAGGAAGTAGAGGAAAAGGTAAGTCAGATTTCTCA
>NC_041221.1:70855044-70871682 GCF_002837175.3 Physeter macrocephalus | reverse complement strand
ATGGAACAGTATAGAAAGCCTAGAGATAAACCCACGCACCTATGGTCAACTAATCTATGACAAAGGAGGCAAGGATATACAATGGAGAAAAGACAGTCTCTTCAATAAGTGGTGCTGGGAAAACTGGACAGCTACATGTAAAAGAATGAAATTAGAACACTCCCTAACACCATACACAAAAATAAGCTCAAAATGGATTAGAGACCTAAATGTAAGACTAGGCACTATAAAACTCTTTAGAGGAAAACATGGAAGAACACACTGTGTCATAAATCACAGCAAGATCTGTTTTGATCCACCTCCTAGAGTAATGGAAATTAAAACAAAAATAAACAAATGGGACCTAATGAAACTTAAAAGCTTTTGCATAGCAAAGGAAACCGTAAACAAGACAAAAAGACAACCCTCAGAATGGGAGTAAATATTTGCAAACGAATCAACGGACAAAGTATTAATCTCCAAAATGTAAAAACAGCTCATGCAGCTTAATATTAAAAAAAACAAACAACCCAAGCAGTAAATGGGCAGAAGGCCTAAATAGACATTTCTCCAAAGAAGATATATAGATGGCCAAGAGGCATATGAAAAGCTGCTCAATGTCACTAATTATTAGAGAAATGCAAATCAAAACTACAATGAGGTATCACCTCACACCAGTTAGAATGGGCATCATCAGAAAATCTACAAACAACAAATGCTGGAGAGGGTGTGGAGAAAAGGGAACCCTCTTGCACTGTTGGTGGGAATGTAAATTTATAGAGCCACCATGGAGAACAGTATGGAAGTTCCTTAAAGAACTAAACATAAAATTACCATATGACCCAAAAATCCCACTACTGGGCATATATGCAGAGAAAACCATAATTCAAAAAGAAATATGCACCCCAATGTTCACTGCAGCAGTATTTACAATAGCCAGGTCATGGAAGCAACCTAAATGCCCATCGACAGATGAATGGATAAAGAAGATGTTGTACATATATACAATGGAATATTACTCAGCCATAAAAAGGAACGAAATTGGGTCATTTGTAGAGACGTGGATGCATCTAAAGACTGTCATACAGCGTGAAGTAAGTCAGAAAGAGAAAAACAAGTATCATATATTAACACATATATGTTGAACCTAGAAAATGGTGCAGATGAATCGGTTTGCAGAGCAGAAATTGAGACACTGATGCAGAGCACAAACGTATGGACCCCAAGGGGTGAAAGTGGCAGGGGGGCGGTGTTGGTGGTGTAATGAATTGGGAGATTGGGGTTGACATGTATACACTGATGTTTGTAAAATGGATAACTAATAAGAAAATAAATAAATAATCATTAAAAAAATAGCCCATTCTGACCTGCCATTTGCCAGGTGGGTGACCTTGGGCCAATTATTTGATCTCTTTGTTCCACAGTTTCATCATCTATAAGGTGGGGATAATAATAATAACTGCCTCATAATTTTCTCATGAAGAGTGAATGAGGTAATATATGTCAAGTTCTTAGAATATTACTTGATGTAAGTGCTCCCAAAAGATCTAAAAATATTTATAATAATAAAAATAAATAAATAAATTTAAAAGAGAAAAAAAAGGAAAATTACATGACAATAGGGTTTTAAGGTAATGAGAATAAAACAATGGAGGAAAAGAAACAAAATTAGAGAAGCAATTAAAGTAAAGAAGAAATTTTAAGGTATTGCACAGCCTATATCATGGCAAAGATACATATAATATCTAATACTAGCAAAGTATTTCTAGTTTCTGAGCAATAAAACAGAAGACAGGCTTAAGACATAAACAAATAGAGCAAAGAAAGAAAAGAAAAAATTCTGACACCTCATTGAAGGCAGGCTTTCTGCAGCAGGGGATCTCACAGCAGAACTTGGAGACAGAAAGCCTTTAGGAGTTCTTTTTAACTCTTGTCAGTCTACTGATACTGACTATGCTTTAAAACAGTCATCAAAGAAAATTAGGTTCTTTCTAGAGAAAGAGGAACCCTCCTTCTCTGGCTTCAGCTAAAAGTAATAACATAGTAGAAGTCCCCTGATACTGTGATACTCATCCTCATCTACCCTGCCCTCCACTATTTTTTTTCAAATATAGTGAGTATAAATTTCAATCCACATGCTGAGGCAAGTGGGAAATTGTAACTTTATTGTCTATAACTCAACTGAATTTCTATTTTGTTCCCATTATGTCAGATGACACAAGCTAATTTCCATCAGTACGCTATGCCCTCTTCCCCTCTCATTTTTTTTGTTTTTGGCAGTACGCGGGCCTCTCACTGTTGCAGCCTCTCCCATTGCAGAGCACAGGCTCCGGACGTGCAGGCTCAGCGGCCATGGCTCACGGGCCCAGCCGCTCCGCGGCATGTGGGATCTTCCCGGACCAGGGCATGAACCCGTGTCCCCTGCACCGGCAGGCGGTCTCTCAACCACTGCACCACCAGGGAAGCACCCCCTCTCATTTTTAGCACTAAGTTTTAGAGGGCTGACCAAGTATGAAGGCATGGTGGAGTATGCAACATTCTTCTTATTCTTGGAGCTTTTTGTCTACATGTGTATGTACTGAACTATTCATTATCCTGTTGGGCAGGCAGGTTGATCCCTACAGTACTTTAGGCAGCCCTCTCTGCCGTCTCCTTGGTTTTTTTAGGACTGGGTCTTCTCCACTAATTCCAAAGAATCTCTACTCGGGGAAGGACATGGGGACAATTCTGATGCTTGTGTGCAGAAGAGGCAATCCAGGATCTTACTAGAATGTACCCATAATGCAGTTCAATGGCTCACGGGCCCAGCCGCTCCGCGGCATGTGGGATCTTCCCGGACCAGGGCATGAACCCGTGTCCCCTGCACCGGCAGGCGGTCTCTCAACCACTGCACCACCAGGGAAGCACCCCCTCTCATTTTTAGCACTAAGTTTTAGAGGGCTGACCAAGTATGAAGGCATGGTGGAGTATGCAACATTCTTCTTATTCTTGGAGCTTTTTGTCTAAATGTGTATGTACTGAACTATTCATTATCCTGTTGGGCAGGCAGGTTGATCCCTACAGTACTTTAGGCAGCCCTCTCTGCCGTCTCCTTGGTTTTTTTAGGACTGGGTCTTCTCCACTAATTCCAAAGAATCTCTACTCGGGGAAGGACATGGGGACAATTCTGATGCTTGTGTGCAGAAGAGGCAATCCAGGATCTTACTAGAATGTACCCATAATGCAGTTCAAGCTCTCCTCTGGTGTCTCCTAGGTCTGCTCTCATTACCTTCATAGGACTGTCCAGGAATCAGGGTCCAGAGCCCTCTGTTCTGGACACAGAGTCTCTCTTCTCCTCAGACCACGGGAATATTTTCTGTTTTCCAAGAAAAGCACTACTCTCTTCAAATCCACACCACCTGTTTCCCTTAAATCTTGGGGCTTTGGAATTTTCAATCTAAAAAGCATCTAGGAAACAATGAGCCCTGGCGAGCTATCAAATTGAAAGATAGGATAGAAAAATGGGAAATATTTGGAGAAAACATAGTAGATAATAAATTCATAAATATGTTTCTATCATGTAGTCCTTTTTCTATGTCTTACTCATCTCAAAAATTTTTGAACTAAATTCAAAAGGTTAGTTTTGCTTTTGCTTTTTTGTTTTTAAGGTGTTTAGAAACATGTTTTTCCTTTAATTTACAATAATATTCTCCTTGCGTTAAAATATGAACAAGGTCATGAGAAAACCAAATTCAAAAAGAGGGCTTCCCTGGTGGTGCAGTGGTTGAGAGTCCGCCTGCCGATGCAGGGGACACGGGTTCGTGCCCCAGTCCGGGAAGATCCCACGTGCCATGGAGTGGCTGGGCCCGTAAGCCATGGTTGCTGAGCCTGCACGTCTGGAGCCTGTGCTCCGCAACGGGAGAGGCCACAACAGTGAGAGGCCCGCATACCGCAAAAAAAAAAAAAAAAAAAAAAAAAAAAAAAAGAGAGACATGTACCACAATGTAAAAAAAAAAAAAAAGAGAGACAAGTACCACAATGTTCATTGCAGCACTATATACAATAGCCAGGACATGGAAGCAACCTAAGTGTCCATCATTGGATGAATGGATAAAGAAGATGTGGCACATATATACAATGGAATATTACTCAGCCATAAAAAGAAACGAAATTGAGTTATTTGTAGTGAGGTGGTTGGACCTAGAGTCTGTCATACAGAGTGAAGTAAGCCAGAAAGAGAAAAACAATACCATATGCTAACACATATATATGGAATCTAAGGAAAAAAAAAAGATCATGAAGAACCTAGGGGAAAGATGGGAATAAAGACACAGACCTACTAGAGAATGGACTTGAGGATATGGGGAGGGGGAAGGGTAAGCTGTGACAAAGTGAGAGAGTGGCATGGACATATATACACTACCAAACGTAAAATAGATAGCTAGTGGGAAGCAGCCGCACAGCACAGGGAGACCAGCTCGGTGGTTTGTGACCACCTAGAGGGGTGGGAGAGGGAGAGTGGGAGGGAGGGAGATGCAAGAGGGAAGAGATATGGGGACATATGTATATGTATAACTGATTCACTTTGTTATAAAGCAGAAACTAACACACCATTGTAAAGCAATTATACTGCAATAAAGATGTTAAAAAATAAATAAATAAAAATAAAAATTTAATTTTGAAATAAAAAAACATATGAACAAGGTCTGATCGACACAACACTTATTAACCCTCCTGGCTATATAAACAATACCCCTAACCTTTGTGAGCTTCTGTGCTAAAATGTGGAGGTTGGCTTTTTAAGCTTAATTTTAAAAGAAAATATAAGCCTACAATTTTGATGAAAATGCAGTTTTATTGCGTCACTTTGACAGTAAAATAATCTTAAATTTTAGAACTTTCTTTTTATCTTGAATTGAAACCAGCTTTAGAAAAATGGAGAAAGGAAGGGGAGGAGAATCTTCTTCCTTAGTATCAAATCTACAGATGTGGAATCAAAGCCTGTGTCTATAAGACAATTACATTGTTGAGTATATGCTTCTCTTGTTTCTCCCACATCTTACAGTAAAAAATCTAGGAGGAGACCTTAGGAAGAGACCTAGGTGTTACTCACTGATAGCCAGTTAAGAAGCGTTTATGTAAAAACTCAGAAGAGCTGAACAAGAGGGTTTGAAATATATCTCCTGATGTAGTTTCAGAGGGTGGTGGCAACTCTACTTAGAAACTGAAGGTATACAATTTGAAACCTTTGTCCCATACATCATTCTCAACATTTTTTTTGCATTAACAATCCAGAACTCATGCAAATCTGATAATTCTAATTGAAACATTCAAAAAATCAATATAAAGAGATATAGTCTATGATATCCACTTTTGTTTGAGGAAAACTATACGTAAAATACCCTAGTAGGAGCAATGTAAATATTCTATATTAATAGGTGATGCAAAAAAGAAAATGAGCATTTGGACTTTCCTACATCATCTTATTTCTACAAATATCTCCCATCTTCAAATTAAGGTTCACATACAAAACGACTGCTAATTGCTTCACTAAAATGACTTCATTAAATTTTCCCATGCAATTCCTTTAACACAAAATCTATACACTAAATGAAGGATTCTAATTATATAGGATAAAGGGTGTGTCTATAATGTTTCATAGAGAATATAATCAAGTTAAGTAAACAAGGAAAAAAATCATAAAGACCGAAGAAACATCAGAATTTTTTTTTTAAAAGAGAGGATATGAAAGAAAAAAATAAATAATGAAGCTAACAAAAATCTACAGTGTGGGTCTTCTACTATATGCTTCCCAAAGTGGGTTAAAATACATCCATTCCAATCAAGAATAGCCAATTATGTAAATCTGTAGTCTTAACATAGAACGTTAACTGAGGCCGTGAGAAAGAAGGATCAGATGGAGAGACCCTTGGGAGAGCTGGTGTAAATAAAAACTCCTGAGGCAGAAAGGATCCTTTCACTCAAGGGAAAACTCCAATCTTTTCCCTGAAACAGTTTTCTCTTTGTGCACTTAGAGTGCAATACAAATGTGCAACAATGAGTTGGGTCCATCAGGATATTCAACCTTCCAGAACAGTGTCCAGCTCCACAGTCAATAATTTAGTATGGTCCATTTCTTGGAGAAAAGAAGATTCTCCTTTTAGAGGGCCATTTTGTACCGATTACATTCATCTCTGAATTCAGAGCTCAAACCCACTTTATAGCTAGTAGGCCCGAGATCTCAGCCACTTTCTCATGGGCCTTACCAACCACAGCAGGTGGTAGTAACACAAGGATGCTCTTTTGGACATGATCATGATGGTGGTAATGTATTTCACTGCTAATATGCACATCATCATCCTCTATGGAGTAGGAGGAAGAAAAGGAGTTGGGTGGTATTTTGTCTTACATATAATTTTTTTCATGGACAGCTCTTATCCCGCAGTCCCCATTTTTTTCCCCCATTGCCTTCTCTCTGCCCTTTCCATCTTTATCCTTTACTACCTCTCCAGCGCCTCCTCATCTTGCTTCTCATGAACTAAAATAGACAGCCTAGTAGGTATTCTCCCCTGCATTTCTCCCTGGTCATTGAAACTATTGAAGGGAGGACTTGCCTTATCAGACACAAAAATATTCTAGAAAGGTACTGCTAATAAAAGACCATGGTCTTGGAATAGACAGATAAGTTAGTGGAATAAAAAACAGTGAAGAGAAATAAATCCTAAAATAAACTGGAGTTTAATATGTAACTAAGGTGATATTTCCATAAGTGGGAAGAGGTAGTTCATTTCATAAATGGAGCTTGGCCATAAGTCACCCTTTCAAAGCATACAATTAAGCAAACCATTTATTTTTATATTTACTTTAAACTTTCATGGAAAACTACCAAAGGAAACCTTGAGTGCAGAAAGACTGTTTACTCAAGCAGAGGAGAGAAACACAGAAGCATCAGAAGCTTATCCTCAAAGTAAAGGCACAGTTGAAAGATGAAACACTAAACATCTGTGGTTACTGGTGCCATGTAGAAACATTCTTGGTGAAGAAGGTCAAACAACAGGATAGTCAAAATATATTTCACCTGGAGCTTCTTGTCATTTAACCTAAATGAAACTCTCCTTTTCCTGATTACTCCCCCATTGCAGGAGCAAACAATATTAGAAGACCATGGCTAAGAATCTGATTGACACCTCATTCTAGAAAGATTTTCTACCTCCAGGAATCCTCTCTATTCAATGGCTCTAAACCAGATGTTCCAGAGAGCACCAATCTCATCCCCCTAGAGGTGTGCATTGTGGCAATCCTGGCCACATGAGGTTTAAATACTGAAAATGAAAATCAGCAAATATTAAACTGATGATTTTTACCTTTTCCTTTAATGCATCTTTCACTGCAGTTTTTCATCCTGGAGGTCAAGCTATGAGAAATATTACCCCATAGCAGGAGAGGGTGAAATTTCACTTCTTAGGGAGATTTTAGGCTTAAAAACCAGGTTTTGTGGAAAGAGAAGCTTTGCTAAATTCCTTTGTCTCCTTCTTTAGCATATCGAGAGCAATTCTGGAGGGCCCAGGTAGTGGCCTTCTGTAGTATAGAGATGATATCCCCAGTACCCTTGTTTAAGGCTTAGCTAGAGTCAAGAGGAAGAAGTGGGTAAAGGAAAAGCCTATTCCTTCATCTCCTCGGAAGACAAAGGGAAACCTAGGTGGGAAAAAGTAGCAATGGAACATGTGTTTCCTGACTGCCCCTCTAGGCTTTGTTCCCAAGGGTGGGAGGCACGCGAGGTAACACAGAAGTCAAGTTGCTTCTCTTAGGCTGCCAGACAGCCACCTGAGCTGGACCCCAAAAGGACAGGGCATCGAGGTAATATAACAGAGAAGCCCTGGGCTTTACTCCTGAGCTGATCTCAGCTCCCAGGTGGCCCACACACTTAGCTGGGAGAGTGGGCTGCCAGGGACCTTATGGGACATGGCTAGGTGACCTTGCAAAGGCAGAGGAGGGTAGGGCAGGAGGGTGATGTTTCACAGCCCATGAGAGCTATGGGAAGGCCAAATCACCAAGAAGAAGGTGGCCCAGGCTCCGTGGGGACAGTCTAAGCCAAAAGAAGCCATGCACTTTCCAGCTGCAGATATGAAGCCAGTAAGGAAAGAGTACCCAGGGGGCCAAAGGACAGTGCCAAGGAGCTGGCTGCTACAAGCCACTGCACAGGTGAGCCAGAGGCCAGGGCCATTTCCTCCCAATGACCCACAAAGCCAGATGCCATTGAAAGGAGAGAAACCTGGGGAGGAAGAGACTTTCCAAAGACTGAGCATTTTTGTTTAAAAGTCTTTGTTCTACCTGAAAAGAGTAAGTAAATGATTGGGACAAAAGTAAAACTTTAAACCGCTTTAGGCCCCCAGTTAATTTTTGTGTTCCTGCTAAACTGCCAGTGAAGGCACAGGGAAATGCCAGCTAAAACACAAACAAAAGTAGTTAATTTTCACTGCAAAACCACGTGGCAGTGCAGGTTCAACCTCTGCCTGGGCAGCTCGGCTCCCTGGCCTGTTTCTGGATTTTCAGAGAAGCAGCTCCAGGGCTCACTAAGAACCACCTTCAGGGGTTTGAAGAAGAACCCAAAGAAGACAATGCTAACTACCATCAGAATGTATATTCTTAACCCACTCCCAGAGAAATTCAGGTACAGAAAAATATACTTCTAAACAATTTTATTATCAACAAGTAATGAGCTGCGCAGAATGAAAGAGCACGTGCATAAACCTCTTCTCTCCACTCCTCTATTTGCTGTTTCCAACCTCTTTCCACTTCTCCTTGGTTAGGCATTGAATCTTGGCTAAAGAAGATATTGATTTTTTTTCCCCTTTTTTTTCCTCAAACCACAGTAACTCACACAGGAGCCAAACCCCTTAACTAAAGAGTAATTTATGGCACAGCTGTTAGTGTTTTAAACAAAATCATTTGGGGGCTGGGGGCTGGGAGCCAGGAGGTCAGAAGTTGATTTCTGAGTAATGTATACGGGGGCCTCCTCCCCACGCTGGCCTGCTGGGTTAGCACATTACCCCAAGGCCTGTGCCACGCCGCCTGGACCCTATTCGTCCCCTCCATGGACTCAGCAGAGCCCGCAGAGTGGTGAGGCTCTCCCCTCCAAGGACACTTGCCCTGCAGAAGGGCTCATGTTTCAGTGGTGGAAGGGTTACTGAAATGTAAGAGGTTCTGTGACCTCAGTGAAGAGAGGCCATGTTGCTTGGATAAGTGATCCTTAAGCACATCATGTGAATCAATTGAAGGCAACCGGGCTCCCCAACAAAAGCTCTAAGTGGCGCTTAGCAAGGCAAGGTCCAAGCAGCACAATACAGAAGGATGACTCATTAAAGACTTTGTGCTCACATGCCTGGCCTGTCCTCTCTGCTTATAGATCCCACACATGCCACTGAATTCCCCTCCTAGGTTACCTTGTCAGCTGGGCAGGCTCTAGGCAGAGGTGAAGAACCCAGGTGTGAATGATTAAGAGCTGGCCTGCCACCGCAGACAGCGGGACCAAAACAACGCCAGCTGGGAACGGCTTCTGCAGTAGGGCTTCCAGATCTATGTGCTGGGTGTCACTGGAAGCAAAGTAGAGCCCGGACTGGCAAAAACCCCGTTTCTCCTTTTCCTGTTACAGAGAAGGTTTCAGATGCTCTATAGAAAATGAGACAGTCAGGAGAATGCCCCCCCAGGAGACTGGCACTGAGTGTCCGGAACATAGTGTCCGGGTGCTGACTTGAGGGAAAGTGCTTTAGGTGGAGAGAGCTGCCGCTGTGTTGGAGAACCCATGTCCTAGTGATGGCCCTTCCTCCTCCTGCCTTGCCGGGTGTGTGGACCAGAGCAAGCTGCCCATGTCAGTATGCATGGGGTCAGCGGCTGGTGCTGCCTTGCAAAGAATTGTGCCCACTCCCTCCAGCATTCTGTGTGTCTGTGGGAAGCCTGGGATCTGTGAGCTGAGGGAGCCTCTGCAGTCTACACATGGGCCTCCTTGGGGATACACTGCGCTGGCAGAGTGAACAGGCTCGTGAAAACTTCTGTGGTGTGGTAAACTGTGGTCGACTTGGCAAGGCTTCTTTGCATATGAATCAACAACATAAGTGTCACTCCACTCAATTCAAAAAATACTTCCAGCAGAATTTCCCAAATGGTTTATAACAGTACATGCTCAATATTTTGCATTTCAAGAGTCAGCTGTCTCTTGGAAGACTATAAGGTATACCAATAACCATACAAAATCCCCCATATCATATATGCTTTTTATTATGGCTCTAACTATACAACATCTAATAACTTTTCTCCCAGATAAAGAAAATTAATTTAATCCACTCATCTTCCATCTACTATCTTTTCAGTTTCAATGGGGAAAGAAAAGCAAAAGTGGAAAACAAATTATTTTTGTTTTAAGAGAATTAATATAGTTAAGAAAGTATGCCCTTCTAGACCAGTCATGATAGGCCCCTGCCTGGCTTTAACAGCGGATACTGTATCAAACGTTATAGCATTTTGCTGATGAACATGCCCCACTGAATTTCTAACCATTCATTTGTGAAACTGTACTTTTTAAAACTTGACAAGACTTGTTTGGTTACTGAATTATATCCTCTTCTGAATTTCTTCCTTCTGAAAGGTTTTTTTCCTTTCTTAGAGGGATATTATCCTTGCTTTGCACAGCTTTCTTAATAGTCAGATGTTCTCAATATACTTCACAGCTCCATCTATCCCCACTGGTTAATTTTCACATCTGAATGGTATATGGTAAAAGCCAATTTCGCAATCAGAAGGTGTTGCCTTAAATAACAATTTACTAGAGAAGGAAAGGGAATCTGATGTCAGAGCAGGTCTGACCGAGGCTCTGCATTTTAGTTGGAGGCTTTTACCCCCTTGGTTTTTCTTAAAAGGGTCAAATGAGATACAAACCCAAGGGCCACCGGTCCATCCTCATGAGACGTGATTGTTTATGCCCAGCAGACAGAAAGGACTTCATGAAACAATGCTTGTTGCATCCCATTCCTTGTTGGTCTACACAGAAATTTAAATATAGAAACCATCTTCCAGGGCCAGGAAGGGGAAACAGGGTTTTTTTTTTTTTCTTTTTTTATAAATATAGAACTATCTGGCCAACATTTAGGGTATATGTCATTTTTATTGTCATATTCCGTATACCCACAAATCACAAAGTGTGTTCCATATTGAGATTTTGGCTGCTATTAAGACCACAACTTTGGAACAGAAAGGCCTGCCTCCTTCCATAGAAGTAGGAGAGAGAAAGAATAGAGGCCTCAAATGGATCTATTTATACTGATCTTACTAATCATTACTACTGATCTTTAATATTGAACTTCAATTATTTTTTCACCTATTTCTTATTATGGGAAATTCTTATGCCATAATCACTTAATTCTCTTTGCTTCTACCTCGGATATTAATTGCATTTTTTTTTTTTTTTCTAAAAATCAGTAGTTTCCAAAGTTCATGACCCTTCAGTCACATTACCCTTCTAGGATTCTTAACTTGGGGTTTACTTGGATGGGGAAAAAAAATTTGTAGCGGTATCAGTGACTTTAACAGTATAAATTACAGATTTTTTATATCATGTAAAAACTGTACAGACAGAGAAACTATTTATGCTCATTGCTGTGTTCAAATCAGGTAATTTTTATAAAAACTCACCGGTAGGTCTTCCCTGGTGGCGCAGTGGTTGAGAGTCCGCTTGCCGATGCAGGGAACGCCGGTTCGTGCCCCGGTCCGGGAAGATCCCACGTGCCGCGGAGCGGCTGGGCCCGTGAGCCATGGCCGCTGAGCCTGCGCGTCCGGAGCCTGTGAGGCCCACGTACCGCAAAAAAAAAAAAAAAAAAACCAACTCACTGGTAGCTATTGTTTTTAGTTTATTTATAAAAGGGCAGGGCTTCCCTGGTGGCGCAGTGGTTGAGAGTCCGCTTGCCGATGCAGGGAACGCCAGTTCGTGCCCCGGTCCTGAAAAATCCCACATGCCACGGAGCGGCTAATCCCGTGAGCCATGGCCGCTGGGCCTGCGCATCCGGAGCCTGCGCTCCGCAACGGGAGAGGCCACAACAGTGAGAGGCCCGCGTACCACAAAAAAAAAAAAAAAAAAAGTCAAATTTATCACCATATTACAGATTTTTAAAAATTTTGGTAATTGCATGTCACAAAAATCCTAAGCATTTTACTTTATGCATTTAATTTTTTTCTGAAAAGTAAAACAAATTAGCATTATTCTGAGAGAGAGTCCACAGACATTGCCAGACTGCTGAAGGAGATTGTGGCACACAGACACACGAAAGTTAAGAAATCACATACTAAGCCTACATGATTGGTGGTGCAGCCCTGGTGATATATGAAGAAGGATTCGAAGGAGCTAGGGAAAGAGGGCCTCCTTAGTTATTAATGTTGGCCATGCGTGGGGGGAAAATACAGGGATGTGTGCTATGTATATGCTATTCCCAACTCCAACACCTATGGGCAATATTTACATACTTGTTGGGGTGGGGGGAAAATAATGAGCTACGTTATGGTTCAATCATCATAAAAAAATGCGAATTTCTTTTAAGTCCACTAACTATTGCCAAACATTCTATAAGCAAAATTCAGGCAGCTAATTCCATTGTAAGCATTTCTACAAAATGCTTCTTTATTTTGAGGCCAATCCAGGAACAACAATGTGAAACAATTTCTCATTTTCCATAGAAATGTTTATCATTTTTTAAAAAAAATCTCATCTAAGGCCTTAAATTGAGACAGCCTTGTTTTTGCATAAACTGCTCCCAATCTTGTCACATCTTTTTGTGGCCTTGTGCTGCCAGTGATAGAAGTCTCATAGTCATTTCAAATATAAAACCTTCTCATGAAGTTCATTTCAAAATCCTTGTAGTGGGGAAGTCACCTATTAAATCACCCCCTCAGCAGATAGGGTGTCGGCCATGTGGTCTGGAATGGAGTACTTAGCAAGGAGTAGCTAAGGAGAAGGCAGGTAATTGAAGTAATTAGTGGCACTTGCACATTTGAAAGCATTTTACTACATTTCCTGACCAAGCAGAGGCCCTCTTGCTGATTTAAAAAAAAAAAAAAATTGGGGCATTTGAAAATGTAATACATAGAAAAATGGAAAGGTACAGGTAGGGCGTGGTCGATACTAGAAGAACTGTCAGGAATTGGGACCTGGGGCTTCCAGACACTTGAGGCCCAAAGAGAAATTACTTGTGAAATTTATAGCAGTCACTTTCTCCATCTTATTATATCCTTCACTATCCTTTTTTTTTTTTAACATCTTTATTGGAGTATAATTGCTTTACAATGGTGTGTTAGTTTCTGCTTTATAATAAAGTGAATCAGCTATACACATATACATATATCCCCATATCTCCTCCCTCTTGTGTCTCCCTCCCACCCTCCCTATCCCACCTCTCTAGGTGGACACAAAGCACCGAGCTGATCTCCCTGTGCTATGCGGCTGCCTCCCACTAGCTATTTTACATTTGGTAGTGTATATATATCCATGCTACTCTCTCACTTCATCCCACCTTACACTTCCCCCTCCCTGTGTCCTCAAGTCCATCCTCTACGTCTGCATCTTTATTCCTGTCCTGCCCCTAGGTTCTTCAGAACCGTTTTTTTTTTTTTTTTAGATTCCATATATATGTGTTAGCATACGGTATTTGTTTTTCTCTTTCTGACTTACTTCACTCTGTATGACAGACTCTAGGTAAATCCACCTCACTACAAATAATTCGATTTTGTTTCTTTTTATGGCTGAGTAATATTTCACTGTCCTTCACTATTCTTTTCTACCTCCTATTCCTTTCCCTTCTCCTGTCTCCATTATTTTCTCCTCTAAATTTGCAAACCCTCTCTCTCTCTCTTCCATCTTCTCTACTTTTTGTTCTCTCCTCTCCCTCTCTTCCTACAAGAAAATCCCACTTTTGAAAAGGAAGTAGTCAAAAAATCTCTGAGGTTGTAGCGTTTGCATGACATATCATTTCCCATTCTTTTGCTTTCAAACAACCTATGTCTTTATATTTGAAGTGTGTCTCTTGTTAACAGTATATATTTGGGTCATGCATGTGTGAACACAGGTGTGTTTTAATCTATTCTAATAATCTCTTTTAATTGGAATGTTTAGACCACTTACAGCAAATATAATTATTGATAAAGTTGGGATTAGCTCTACAATTTTGCTATCTGTTTTCAAATTATCTAATCTGTTCTTTGGTCTTTTATTTTTCTCTTCCTTACTTTCTTCAAATTAAGCAAATATTTTTATTATTCATTATATTTCTTCAAAATATATATCTTTTGTATTATTTTTAATGATTACACTGGAGGTTAGAATATGCACACCTAACTGATTATAATTTACCTTGGATATTTTATGATATCACAAACGTTTTTACCACCTGCTCTGCCTTTTAGTATTGTTGTCATATATATTACTTCTACATGTTATAAACATCACAAAGCATTGTTATTTTGTTGTATATCTTTTTTTTAACTGACTTTTATGTTCACCCACATATGTATCCTTTCTGATACTTTACCTTTCTTGTTAATATAGTTTCAAAATACACAAAGCAAAACCTGATAGATTGCCAAGATAAACAGACAAATCCACAAATGAAATTAGATATTTCAATACCCTCCTTCTCAGTAAATAATACAAGTAGACAGAAAATCAGTAATATAAAAGATTCAACACTATCAGCCTGATGAATACTTTTATAGAACACTCCATTCAACACGAGCAAATATACAGTCTTTTCAAGTGTACACAACACATTTAACATTATATACATTATTTTGTGCCACAAAACAACTCTAAATAAACTGAAAAGGATTCAAGATGTACATAATATGTACTTTGACCACAAAGGAAGTGAATTAGAGATCAATAACAGAATACCCAAATATGTACCAACTAATAATACATTTCTAAATAACACATGGGTCAAATGAAAAATTAAAAGGGAAGCTAGAAAGTATTTTGAAAGGAAAAGAAGGGAGTATATTAAACACAAATAAAGTAGGGAAATGACATAATATAGATCAGAGCAGAAATCAATGAAATGGAAGAAAAATACCATATCAATGAACTCAAAAGCTGATATTTTAAGAAAAATCAATAAAATTGCTAACCCTCTAGATGACTAATCAAGAAAAAAAATAAGAGAAAAGATACAAACTGCCAATATCAGGAATGAGAAAGTGACATCATTACAAATTCTGCAGATAATAAAAGAATAATAAGGGACAATTATAAAAAATACTTTATGCCAATAAATTTGACAACTATATGAAATTATCAAATTCCCTGAAAGATGCTAAATATCAAGGCACACTCAAAAAGAAATCAAGAATATCGATAGCTATATATCAGCTAAAGAAACTTCGTAGGAACCTTGCCACAAAGAAAATTCCTGGCTTATATGGATTCATTAGTGAATTCTACCAAACACTTGAGGAATAAATAACATCAATTTTCATCAACTCTTCCATAAAAGTGAAGAGAATTAAATAATTCCAAACTCATTCTATGAAGCCAGAATTACCTGATATCAAAACATGATAGACATTACAAGAAAACAAAACTAGAGATCGGTTCAAGATGGCAGAGTAGAAGGACATGTGCTCACTCCCTCTTGCAAGAGCCCTGGAATCACAACTAACTACTGAACAATCATCAATAGGAAGACACTGGAACCCACCAAAAAAGATACCCCGCATACAAAGACAAAGGAGAAGCCACAATGAAATGGTAGGAGGGGGGCAATAACAATAAAATCAAATCCCATAAATGCTGGGTGGGTGACTCACAAACTGGAGAACACTTATACCACAGAAGTCCACCTACTGGAGTGAAGGTTCTGAGCCCCAAGTCAGGCTTCCCAACCTGAGGGTCTGGCAATGGGAGGAGAAATTCCTAGAGAATCAGACTTTGAAGGCTAGCAGGATTTGATTGCAGGCCTTCGACAGGACTGAGGGAAACAGAGACTCCACTCTTGGAGGGCAGACATGAAGTAGTGTGTGCATCAGGACCCAGGGGAAGGAGCAGTGACCCGATGGGAGACAGAACCAGAATTACCTGCCAGTGTTGGAGGGTCTCCTGCAGAGGCTGGGGGTGGCTGTGTCTCACCATGAGGACAAGGACACTGGCAGCAAAAGTTCTGGGAAGTACACCTTGGCGTGAGCCTTCCCAGAGTCTGCCATTAGCCCCACCAAAGAGCCTGGGTAGTCTCCAGTGCTGGGTTGCCTCAGGCCAAAAAACCAACAGGGAGGCGACCCAGCCCTACCCATCAGCAGACACGATTAAAGTTTGACTGAGCTCTGCCAACCATAGCAACAGGCAGCTCTACCCACCACCAGTCCCTTCCATCAGGAAACTTGCACAAGCCCCTTAGATAGCCTCATCCACCAGAGGGCAGACAGCAGAAACAAGAAGAACTACAACCCTGCAGCCTGTGGAACAAAAACCACAGTCACATAAAGATAGACAAGATGAAAAGGCAGAGGGCTATGTACCAGATGAAGGAACAAGATAAAACCCCAGAAAAACAACTAAATGAAGTGGAGATAGGCAACCTTCCAGAAAAAGAATTCAGAATAATGATAGTGAAGATGATCCAGGACCTTGGAAAAAGAATGGAGGCAAAGATC
>NC_041221.1:70853799-70855027 GCF_002837175.3 Physeter macrocephalus | reverse complement strand
CAAGAAATGTTTAACAAAGACCTAGAAGAATTAGAGAACAAACAAACAGAGACGAACAATACAATAACTGAAATGAAAAATACACTAGAAGGAATCAATAGCAGAATAACTGAGTCAGAAGAACAGATAAGGGACATGGAAGACAGAATGGTGGAACTCACTGCTGGGGAACAGTATAAAGAGAAAAAAATGAAAAGAAATGAAGACAGCCTAAGAGAACTCTGGGACAATATTAAATGCAACAACATTCGCATTATAGGGGTCCCAGAAGGAGAAGAGAAAGAGAAAGGACCAGAGAAAATATTTGAGGAGATTATAGTCAAAAACTTCCTTAACATGGGAAAGGAATTAGCCACCCAAGTCCAGGAAGTGCAGAGTGTCCCATACAGGATAAACCCAAGGAGAAACATGCCGAGACACACAGTAATCAAATTGGCAAAAATTAAAGACAAAGAAAAATTATTGAAAGCAGCAAAGGAAAAATGACAAGTAACATAGAAGGGAACTCCCATAAGGTTAACAGCTGATTTCTCAGCAGAAACTCTACAAGCCAAAAGGGAGTGGCATAACACATTTAAAGTGATGAAAGGGAAGAATGTACAACCAAGATTACTCTACCCAGCAAGGATCTCATTCAGATTCAATGGAGAAATCAAAAGCTTTACAGACAAGCAAAAGTTAAGAGAATTCAGCACCACCAAACCAGCTCTACAACAAATGCTAAAAGAATTTCTCTAAGTGGGAAGCACAAGAGAAGTAAAGGACCTACAAAAACAAACCCCAAACAATTAAGAAAATGGTCATAGGATCACACATATCAATAATTTCCTTAAACGTGAATGGATTAAATGCTTAAACCAAAGAAAACAGGCTCACTGAATGGATACTAAAACAAGACCCATATATATGCTGTGTACAAGAGACCCAATTCAGACCTAGGGACACATACAAACTGAAGTGAGGGAATAGAAGAAGATATTCCATGCCAATGGAAATCAAAAGAAAGCTGGAGCAGCAATTCTCATATAAGATAGACTTTAAAATAAAGAATGTTACAAGATGGGGCTTCCCTGGTGGCGCAGTGGTTGCGCGTCCGCCTGCCGATGCAGGGGAACCGGGTTCGCGCCCCGGTCTGGGAGGATCCCACATGCCGCGGAGCGGCTGGGACCGTGAGCCATGGCCGCTGGGCCTGCGCGCCCGGAGCCTGTGCTCCGCAACGGGAGAGGCC
>NC_041221.1:70852021-70853701 GCF_002837175.3 Physeter macrocephalus | reverse complement strand
AAAAAAGAATGTTACAAGAGACAAGGAAGGACACTATGTAACGATCAAGGGATCAATCCAAGAAGAAAATATAACAATTATAAATATATATTCACCCAACATAGGAGCACCTCAATACATAAGGCAAATGCTAACAGCTATAAAAGCGGAAATAGACAGTAACACAATAATAATGGGGGACTTTAACACCTCACTTACAGCGAAGGACAGATCATCCAAACAGAAAATTAATAAGGCAACACAAGCTTTAAATGACACAATAGGCCAGATAGATTTAACTGATATTTATAGGACATTTCATCCAAAAACAGCAGATTACACTTTCTTCTCAAGTGCACACGGAGGATTCTCCAGTATACATCACATCTTGGGTCACAAATCAAGCCTCAGTAAATTTAAGAAAACTGAAATCATATCAAGCATCTTTGCTGACCACAGTGCTATGAGATTAGAAATCAATTACACGGAAAAAAAACATAGAAAACACAAACACATGGAGGCTAAACAATCTGTTACTAAATAACCAAGAGATCAGTGAAGAAATCAAAGAAAAAATCAAAAAATACCTAGAGACAAATGACAATGAAAACACGACAAGCAAAAACCTATGAAGGCAGCAAAAGCAGTTCTAAGAGGGAAGTTTATAGCAATTCAAGCATACCTCAAGAAACAAGAAACATCTCAAATAAACAATCTAACCTTACACCTAAAGGAACTGGAGAAAGAAGAACAAACATACCCAAAGTTAGTAGAAGGAAAGAAATCATAAATATCAGAGCAGAAGTAAATGAAATAGAAACAAAGTAAACAAGAGCAAAGATCAATAAAACTAAAAGCTGGTTCTTTGAGAAGATAAAAAAATATGAACAGATCAAACACAAGTAATGAAATTGAAACTGTGATTAAAAATCTTCAAACAAACAAAAGTCCAGGACCAGATGACTTCACAGGTGAATTCTATCAAACATTTAGAGAAGCTCTAACACCCATCCTTCTCCAACTCTTCCAAAGAATTACAGAGGAAGGAACACTCCCAAACTCATTCTATGAGGCCAACATTACCCTAATACCAAAACCAGACAAAGATACTATAAAAAAAGAAAATTACAGACCAATATCACTGATGAATATAGATGCAAAAATCCTCAACAAAATCCTAGCAAACAGAATCTGACAACACATTAAAAGGATCATACACCATGATCAAGTGGGATTTATCCCAGGGATGCAAGAATTCATCAATATACGCAAATCAATCAATGTGATACATCATATTAACAAATTGACGAAGAAAAACCATACGATCATCTCAATAGATGCAGAAAAAGCTTTTGACAAAATTCAACACCCATTTATGATAAAAACTCTCCACAAAGTGGGCATAGTGGAAACCTACTTAAACATAATAAAGGCCATATACGACAAGCCCACAGCAAACATCATTTTCAATGGTGAAAACCTGAAAGCATTTCCTTTAAGATCAGTAACAAGAAAAGGATGTCCACTCTCACCACTATTATTCAACAGTTTTGGAAGTCCTAGCCATGGCAATCAGAGAAGAAAAAGAAATAAAAGGAATACAAATTGTAAAAGAAAAAGTAAAACTGTCACTGTTTACAGATGACATGATACTATACATAGAGAATCCTAAAGATGCCACCAGAAAACTCCTAGAGCTAA
>NC_041221.1:70850804-70851470 GCF_002837175.3 Physeter macrocephalus | reverse complement strand
GGAGAAAAGACAGTCTCTTCAATAAGTGGTGCTGGGAAAACTGGACAGCTACATGTAAAAAATGAAATTAGAACACTCCCTAACACCATACATAAAAATAAACTAAAAATAGATTAGAGACCTAAATGTAAGACTGGGCACTATAAAACTCTTAGAAGAAAACATAGGAAGAACACTCTTTGACATAAATCACAGGAAGATCTTTTTTGATCCACCTCCTAGAGTAATGGAAATAAAAACAAAAATAAACAAATGGGACCTAATGAAACTTAAAAGCGTTTGCATAGCAAAGGAAACTACAAACAAGACGAAAAGACAACCCTAAGAATGGGTGAAAATATTTGCAAATGAAGCAACAGACAAAGGATTAATCTCCAAAATATATAATATTTATATATTATAAATATAATATGTAAAATGTAAATTATATATATTTATATTAAAACATATAAACAGCTCATAAAGCTCAATATTAAAAAAACAAACAACTCAATCAATAAATGGGCAGAAGACCTACATAGACATTTCTCCAAAGAAGACATACAGATGGCCAAGAAGCACATGAAAAGCTGCTCAACATCACCAATTATTAGAGCAATGCAAATCAAAACTACAATGGGGCTTCCCTGGTGGCGCGGTGGTTGCGCGTCCTCCTGCCGATGCAGG
>NC_041221.1:70841023-70850780 GCF_002837175.3 Physeter macrocephalus | reverse complement strand
CTGTTGGTGGGAATATAAACTGATACAGCCACTATGGAGAACAGTATGGAGGTTCCTTAAAAAACTAAAAATAGAATTACCATATGACCCGGCAATCCCACTACTGGGCATATACCCAGAGAAAAACCATAATTCAAAAAGACACATCACCCCAATGTTCATTGCAGCACTATTTAAATAGCCAGGACATGGAAGCAACCTAAATGCCCATCGATAGACGAATGGATAAAGAAGATGTGATACATATATACAATGAAATATTACCCAGCCATATAAAGGAACGAAACAGGGTCATTTGTAGAGATGTGGATGATCTAGAGACTGTCTACAGAGTAAAGTAAGTCAGAAAGAGAAAAACAAATATCGTTTAATAACGCATATATGTGGAACCTAGAAAAATGGTACAGATGAACCGGTTTTCAGGGCAGAAATTGAGACATAGATGTAGAGAACAAACGTATGGACACCAAGGGGGGAAAGTTGCAGCGGTGAGCTGGTGGTGGTGTGATGAATTGGGAGATTGGGATTGACATATATACACTAATATGTATAAAATGGATAGCTAATAAGAACCTGCTATATAAAAAATAAAATAAAATTTAAAAATTAAAAAAAAACAAAACAAAACTATAGACCAATATTCCTAATGAGCCTAAATGGAAAAGTTCTTAAGAAAATTTTGGCTAATTGAATCTAACCATATATAAAAAGGATAATACATAATGACCAAGAAGGGTTGACTCCAGGAATGCAAAGGTAGTTAACATTCAAAAATCAATCAGTTAAACTTCCATTTATAAAATAAATAAGTCATGAAAAGGTAAGGTACAGCAGCATGACTATTGTTAATAATACTGTATTGCATGTTTGAAAGTTGCTAAGACGGTATATCGTAAATGTCCTCATCACAAGGAAAAAAAATATTTGTGACTATGTATGGTGACACATGTTAACTAGACTTATTGTGGTGATCATTTTGCAACACATACAAGTATCAAATCATTGTTTTATACACCTGAAACTAATGTAATATGTCAATTATACCTCAATAAAATTTTTTAATCAATAAAAGTAGTTTATTGTTATAGAAAATCAGAGTCTGGCTATCTTTGGGAGTGAGGAGATGCCTGAGTGGAAGCACAGAGATGATTCTGGGAGAGGCTGATATACATCTTGACCCAGATGATGATTATGCAAATACATCAACAAAAGGAAAAAAATGGTTTCATTAAGACTACCAATAATAAAAAATATTATTTTATTATTGATAGTGGGTATTATTCACTGGTGAAAAACAGTAACAAATATCTTCTGGCTGTTTTCAAAGACCGTAAATTTTTAAAAAAATTTGTATTTGATTTCATAAAAACTTAAACTTCTATATAGAAAAAAATACTCTGAACAATTGAAATGGCAAATGATACACTAGTTTTAAAAATTGCAACATATCTTTAATATATAATGATTTTCCTACAAATAAATACAAAGATGAACATAATAACAGAAAAAGTAGACATCAATTATATCTAGACAATTCAGAAAATTAAAAAATACAGTCACTCAACCTATGAAAATTATGTTTATTTAAAAAAAGGAGATCATCACAAAACATAACAAGGTGCCATTTTAGCTTATTAAAATGCTAAAGATTTTTTAAATATTTAAGAGTGATAGTATTTAAGAGTGAGAATATAAAATTCTCTTGAGACTCAGATGTCCAAGGCATCTAGACCAGAACTAGTTTGGTCTTTGAGCTCCCAGGAATAACTGAATTTTTCTACTGTATCATTTATTACTGAAATATTTGAGACAGAACACTGGCTATTTTATAATGAAACTGGCAAAACTAATCAAATTCTCTGGTTGTGCGTTGGTGAGAAAAGCTTGTAATAACTTTCTCATGACACATTCTCAATTTTAGAACTCATTTGGAACTTGATGACATTCAGACTGAAAGAACCAATTTATTTCTTCTATAACATTACCCCAATATGTGATGAAATGTGGCTACGAGAAATGGCTTATCTAACCCATGGATAAATGAAAACAACTTTGTCATGTGATGACTTGAAAGCTGTCTTAAATTTACAGTAGTATTTCAGAGAATAGTGGTTAGAAAAAGCTCTACACACACAATAATGCTTTATCTTCTTTCTCTAGATCAGTAGTTTTCAAAATGTGGTCCCTGGAGCAACAGCACTGTTAGAAATGTAAATTCTTGGGCTGCCCTCTACTACTAAATATGAAACTCTGGGGTTGGAGCACTGCAATCAGTTATTTAACAAACTCTCTAGATGATTCCAATGAATATAAAGTTTGAGAATGACTGTTCCAGGTGGTCTTTGATACAGATACTTAAAGATCTACTTAAGAGAATAGAATAACACAATAGCTAAAATCTATAGGAAATTTTTTCTTCCATGATGTATTTGTGGAAATTTTACAGCATTTTTATCATTTCTTATGTCTGAAAGGTAAATATTCCACATGTATCAGACTTCTTGTCATGAATAAACAATATAGTGACATTTCAGAAGAAAAACCATACGACAATGTGTTTCTGTTTAACATGCAACATGGGGAAGACAGCAAAATCCTACTAAAAGAACCTTGGTCTTGTTTATCTTGCATTGCACATTGTCATGTAATTTTTCTATGTACCCTATGTGTGTTCATTAAGTTGGACTCATGCTAACACCAAAGCCCTAAAATCTTGGCATCCACCAATGCTACTGTAATAAGAATGTTCTGCTATCATTACTATACAGCTCAAAAATTAGAGTTTAATATTACCTCATTTAGCATCTCAGAAATAAGAGGATAGAGGTAAAGAACTTGGGGGTACACATTGCCAAAGATAAAAGAAATCTGCAAATTACCAACTTAGCTCAGTTGAGTCTGCATTCTACAGCAAGGATGTTTTCTAGAAAAGAAAATCACAATATACGCTTTGGTAGAAGGGAGTGAAATTTGACAAGAGCCTCATGCCCATTTCTAACTAGACAAGAAAAATATTTCAGCAGGGACGATTAATAAAGCCATTTTTGTTCCATAGTAATCTCTGGGATTTTCAGAAAAATTTTAATACATCCTCTCTCTAATCTTTAAAGCATAATGTTGCAGTTTTCTGTTGCAGTTATCTATTCTTCTTATAAATCTGCAATTTTTACCAGACCTTGTGGGGATAGCTTGTCTCTGTTCTGCATGGCATCAGCTGGCATGGCTTGAAACCTGGGGGCTGGAGTGAGTGAAGTCTCATTTACTCACATGTCTGATGAGTGATCCTAGTTGCTGGTTGAGGATTTTGCTGGGATTGTCAACCAAACACTTACCCATGTCTTCTTTATGTGGACTCTCCATCATTGGGCGAGTTCTTCTTAAGTACAGTGACCACAATTCTCATTGTGCCCAGTAGAGTCTCAACATTCTACCTGATTTCACATTCTCCCCAAATAAAATTCTGAATAATAATTTATGTGGTCATTTTATTCATAAGTCAAGTATTTACAAAAACAACTTGCGGTTTTGTGAGATGTCTTCTGATGTCTCTGGACAAATCTTTGGAACAATTTCTAAGAGAATGGATCTGGATAATGTACTTTACATCCCAGTGGATAGTCCTAATCTGGAATCAAGACGTGGGAATCATGTTTGCCATGGATTCATCATGTTACACTCTGTTAGCTGTCCTCCACTTAACAATCTGACTCCCTGGCAGTTGTACCACTACATCTGTTGGTTACAACTGAGCAGTAAGTAGAATTTTCACTAAAAGCACTCAGCATATTTTTCCAATGGTCTCCACTGGCATTTTAAATTCAGCTTTTAAGTGCTTTGTAAAATTAATTTGCTTGCTCAGGATTTCATACTTCCTTTATTGCAGTATGTAAGGAAACTGCGGGAAGAAAGTCTTTGCCCAAGTTTCTGTTGATGGAGGAACTTTGCTTTCTATCCAGCCCAGTCGCCTTGCAAAAGAGCCCTAACCATACCACTTCCATTAAAACACTTTAACTGATTGCCTATTAAGTCATCCCCATAATCAAAGCATTTTGTTGAGTTTTCTAACAGGTATTGACACATGGATTTTGATAATTGTTATCAGACTTGAAGCTCTCAGATCAATCATTAAAATTTTTCTTGGTCTAAAAATAAAGCCCCAAATAGTTTATAATTACTGTAAAATGGAAAATCTGAAACATTAAAACAAGTGGCCTAGTACATGCTGTTCTCAAAATGAAGCCAAGGTCTTAGTTTTCACCTGCGAGGAGCACATCACTGCACATATAGGAAGGCACTGGGTCCTCGGTGCTCTGGGCTAGGCTATAAATAAAGAGCTTATCATATGACAGAGAAAAGCAGAGCCTGAT
This sequence comes from Physeter macrocephalus, assembly GCF_002837175.3. Taxonomy (NCBI): domain Eukaryota; kingdom Metazoa; phylum Chordata; class Mammalia; order Artiodactyla; family Physeteridae; genus Physeter; species Physeter macrocephalus. Next base: position 70,846,413 of record NC_041221.1, on the reverse strand, counting down.
TTCCCTGTCCATCCTCAAACCCAAAAGATCAGAAGGTCAATTCTTATCTCTGAAGTCCAAAACCATCAATTATGAAAAGTCTTTCACTTAGAGATGACTTTTATTTTCATCAGTCACCATAAACTTGGAAGCACTGAATATCCAAGTTCATAAGACATACAGTAAGTGCCCTACATACGAACTTTCAGGTTGAGAACTTTCAAAGATGGGAACGTATGTTTGCATGTCCAGTCACATAAGTTAGTTCACGTGTCTGGTGTACATTGTCATGTGCATGTATCCTCTACAAGTGGTTGTGCTTTTGTGTACTTTACTGTACAGTACTTTATAGAGTACAGTAGTACAGTACCTTTATTTCAAGCCCAGGATGTCCAGAAGCAAGCGTAAAAGCAGCGGAGATATAGCTGGTACTGCTAAGAAGGGCCAAGCAATAACGATGGAAGCAAAAGTAAAAATAATTCAAAGAGTGGAGTGAGGTGAAAAGATGCTAGACGTCGCTCGTTCTTATAACATGAATCGTTCAACCATTGGCATTATTCTAAAGAACAAGACAAGTTCATGGAACATGTGAAGTCTGCTGTGCCAGTGATGTCGACAATAATATTGAAGAAGCGTGGAAAAGTGATGGAGGAGATGGAGAAACTTCTCAGTGTGTGAATGAAGGATCAGCATCAGCATCAAGTCCTGCTCAGCTTAATGCTGATTCAAGAGAAAGCTAAAAGCCTTTATGAAGACTTGAAGAAGAAACACAGTGAAGAATCAGAAGGTGTGACTTTTAGTGCCAGCCATGGCTGGTTTTATGCGTTCAAGGCTGAGCCAACCTTCACAATGTAAAAGTAAGTGGCGAGGCAGCGAGTGCATATATGGTAGCACCCCGGGGATTTCCTGAAATGCTTCAAGAAATTATTGATGAAAGCATGTATTTACCCGGAAAGGTTTTTAATGTGGATGAGACAGGACTGTACTGGAAGAGGATGCCAGACCAAAGTTACATCAGTAAAGAGAAAAATTATATGCCAGGCTATAAAGGAGCAAAGGATAGGCTAATTCTGTTGTCTGGTGGCAATGTTTCCGGCAATATGAAGCTGAAGCCTCTCTTAGTTTATCATTCAGAGAAACCAGGAGCCCTTAAAAACATAGTCAAGGGCTCTCTTCTGGTTGTGTGGAAGAGTAACCCCAAAGCCTGGGTTACACAGGCCATTTTCCAGGACTGGATTTTTTTTTTTAACTACAAATTTTATTTATTCATTTTAACATCTTTATTGGAGTATAATTGCTTTACAATGGTGTGTTAGTTTCTGCTTTATAACAAAGTGAATCAGCTGTACATATACATATATCACCATATCTCCTCCCACTTGCGTCTCCCTCCCTCCCTCCCTATCCCATCCCTCTAGGTGGTCACAAAGCACCGAACTGATATCCCTGTGCTATGTGGCTACTTCCCCCAAGCTATCTATTTTACATCTGGTAGTATATATACGTACATGCCACTCTCTCACTTCGTCCCAGCTTATCCTTCCCCCTCCCCGTATCCGCAAGTCCATTTTCTATGTCTGCATCTTTATTCCTGCCCTGCCCATAGGTTCATCAGAAGGTTTTTTTTTAGATTCCATATATATGTGTTAACATATGGTATTAGTTTTTCTCTTTCTGACTTACTTCACTCTGTGTGACAGAGCCTAGGTCCATCCAACTCATTACAAATAACTCAATTTAGTTTCTTTTATGGCTGAGTGATATTCCACTGTATATATATGCCATGTCTTCTTCATCCATTCTTCTGTCGATGGACATTTAGGTTGCTTCCATGTCCTGGCTATTGTAAATAGAGCTGCAGTGAACATTGTGGTACATGTCTCTTTTTGAATTATGGTTTTCTCAGGGTATATGTCCAGTAGTGGGATTGCTAGGTCATATAGTAGTTCTATTTTTAGTTTTTTAAGGAACCTCCACAATGTTCTCCATAGTGGCTGTATCAATTTACATTCCCACCAACAGTGCAATAGGGTTCCGTTTTCTCCACACTCTCTCCAGCATGTAGTTTGTAGATTTTTTAATCATGGCCATTCTGAATGGTGTGAGGTGATACCTCATAGTTTTGATTTTCATTTCTCTAATGATTAGTGATGTTGAGCATCCTTTCATGTGTTTGTTGGCAATCTGTATATCTTCTTTAGAGAACTCTATTAAGGTCTTCTGCCCATTTTTGGAGTGGGTTGTCTGTTTTTTTGATATTGAGCTGCATGAGCTGCTTGTAAATTTGGGAGATTAATACTTTGTCAGTTGCTTCATTTGCAAATGTTGTCTCCCATTCTGAGGGTTGTCTTTTTGTCTTGTTTATGGCTTCCTTTGCTGTACAAAAGCTTTTAAGTTTCATTAGGTCCCATTTGTTTATTTTTGTTTTTATTTCCATTTCTCTAGGAGGTGGGTCAAAGAGGATCTTCCTGTGATTTATGTCATAGAGTGTTCTGCCTATGTTTTCCTCAAAGAGTTTGATAGTGTCTGGACTTACATTTAGGTCTTTAATCCACTTTGAGTTTATTTTTCTGTATGGTGTTAGGGAGTCCTCTAATTTCATTCTTTTACATGTAGCTCTCCAGTTTTCCCAATACCAGATATTGAAGAGGCTGTGTTTTCTCCATTGTATATTCTTGCCTCCTTTATCAAAAATAAGGTGACATATGTGTGTGGATTTATCTCTGGGCTTTCTATCCTGTTCCATTGATTTATATTTCTGTTTTTGTGCCAGTACCATACTCTCTTGATTACTGTAGCTTTGTAGTATAGTCTGAAGTCCAGGAGCCTGATTCCTCCCGCTCTATTATTCTTTCTCAAAATTGCTTTGGTTTTTCAGGTGTTTTGTATTTCCATACAAATTGTGAAATATTTTATTCTAGTTCTGTGAAAAATGCCATTGGTAGTTTGACAGGGATTGCATTGAATCTGTAGATTGCCCTGGGTAGTATAGTCATTTTCACAACATTGATTCTTCCAATCAAAGAACATGGTATATCTCTCCATCTGTTTGTATCATCTTTAATTTCTTTCATCAGTGTCATATACTTTTCTGCATACAGGTCTTTTGTCTCCTTGGGTAGGTTTATTCCTAGGTATTTTATTCATTTTGTTGCAGTAGTAAATGGGAGTGTTTCTCTTTCAGATGTCTCATTAGTGTATAGTAATGAAGGAGATTTCTGTGCATTAATTTTGTATCCTGCTACTTTACCAAATTCATTGATTAGCTCTAGTAGTTTTCTGGTAGCATCTTTAGAATTCTCTATGCATAGTGTCATGTCATCTGAAAACAGTGACAGCTTTACTTTTCTTTTTTTGATTTGGATTCCTTTTATTTCATTTTCTTCTGATTGCTGTGGCTAAAACTTCCAAAACTATGTTGAATAATAATGGTGAGAGTGGACATCCTTGTCTTGTTCCTGATCTTAGAGGAAATGGTTTCAGTTTTTCACCATTGAGAACAATGTTGCCTGTGGAATTGTCATATATGGCCTTTATTATGTTGAGGTAAGTTCCCTCTATGCCTACTTTCTCGAGGGTTCTTATCATAAATGGGTGTTGAATTTTGTCGAAAGTTTTTTCTGCATATTGAGATGATCATATGGTTTTTCTCCTTCAATTTGTCAATATAGTGTATCACATTGATTGATTTGCACATATTGAAGAATCCTTGCATCTCTGGGATAAACCCCACTTGATCATGGTGTATGATACTTTTAATGTGCTGTTGGATTCTCTTTGCTAGTATTTTGTTGAGGATTTTTGCATCTATGTTCATCAGTGATATTGGCCTATAGTTTTCTTTCTTTGTGACATCTTTTTCTGGTTTTGATATCAGGTTGATGGTGGCCTTGTAGAATGAGTTTGGGAGTATTTCTCCCTCTGCTACATTTTGGAAGAGTTTGAGAAGGATAGGTGTTAGCTCTAATCTAAATGTGTGATAGAATTCACCTGTGAAGCCATCTGGTCCTGGGCTTTTGTTTGTTGGAAGATTTTTCGTCACAGTCTCAATTTCAGGGCTTCTGATTGGTCTGTTTATATTTCCTATTTTGTCCTGGTTGAATGATGGAAGGTTGTACTTTTCTAAGAATTTGTTCATTTCTTCCAGGTTATCCATTTTATTGGCATATAGTTGCTTATAGTAAACTCTCATGATCCTTTGTTTTCCTGCAGTGTCAGTAGTTCCTTCTACTTTTTCATTACTAATTTTATTGATTTGAGTCTTCTCCCTTTTTTTCTTCATGAGTCTGGCTAATGGTTTATAAATTTTGTTTATCTTCTCAAAGAACCAGCTTTTAGTTTTATTATCTTTGCCATTGTTTCCTTCATTTGTTTTTCACTTATTTCTGATCTGATCTTTATTATTTATTTCCTTCTGCTAACTTTGGGAGGTTTTTTGTTCTTTTTTCTCTCATTGCTTAAGCTGTAAGGTTAGGTTGTTTATTTCAGATGTTTCTTGTTTCTTGAGGTGGGATTGTATTACTATAAACTTCCCTCTTAGAACTGCTTTTGCTGCATCCCATAGGTTTTTGGTCATCGTGTTTTCATTGTCATTTGTTTCTAGGTTTTTTTGATTTCCTCTTTGATTTCTTCAGTGATCTCTTGGATATTTAGTAGTGCATTGTTTAGCCTCCATGTGTTTGCATTCTTTACATATTTTTTCCTGTAATTGGTATCTAGTCTCATAGCGTTGTGATCAGAAAAGATACTTGATACGTTTACAATTTTCTTAAATTTATCAAGGCTTGATTTGTGACCCAGATATGATCTATCCTGGAGAATGTTCCATGAGCACTTGAGAAGAAAGTGTATTCTGTTGTTTTGGGATGGAATATCTTATAAATACCAATTAATTCCATCTTGTTTAATGTATCATTTAAAGCTTGTGTTTCCTTATTTATTTTCATTTTGGATGATCTGTCCATTGGTGAAAGTGGGGTGTTAAAATCCCCTACTGTGATTGTGTTACTGTCAATTTCCCCTTTTACAGCTGTTAGCATTTGCCTTATATATTGAGGTGCTCCTATGTTGTTTGCATAAATATTTACTATTGTTATATCTTCTTCTAGGATTGATCCCTTGATCATTATGTAGTGTCCTTCTTTGTCTCTTGTAATAGTCTTTATTTTAAAGTCTCTTTTGTCTGATATGAGAATTGCTACTCCAGCTTTCTTTTGATTTCCATTTGCATGGAATATCTTTTTCCATCTCCTGACTTTCAGTCTGTATGTGTACCTAGGTCTGAAGTGGGTCTCTTGTAGACAGCATATATAGGGGTCTTGTTTTTGTATCCATTCAGCCAGTCTGTGTCTTTTGGTTGGAGGATTTAATCCATTTACATTTAAGGTAATTATCGATATGTATGTTCCTAT
>NC_041221.1:70838517-70840931 GCF_002837175.3 Physeter macrocephalus | reverse complement strand
TTTTTAATTTCTCCATCGAATCTGAATGAGATCCTTGCTCGGTAGAGTAATCTTGATTTTAGGTTTTTCCCTTTCATCTCTTTAAATATGTTCTGCCACTCCATTTTGGCTTGCAGAGTTTCTGCTGAAAGATCAGCTGTTAACCTTATGGGGACTCCCTTGTATGTTATTTGTTGCTTTTCCCTTGCTGCTTTTAATATTTTTTCTTTGTATTTAATTTTTGAAAGTTTGATTAATATGTGTCTTGGTGTTTTTATCCTTGGATTTATGCTGTATGGGACTCTCTGAGCTTTCTGGACTTGATTGACTATTTCCTTTACCATATTAGGGAAGTCTTCAACTATAATCTCTTCAAATATTTTCTCAGTCTGTTTCTTTTTCTCTTCTTCTGGGACCCCTATAATTCAAATACTGTTGTGTTTAATGTTGTCCCAGAGGTCTCTGAGACCATCCTCATTCTTTTCATTCTTTTTTCTTTATTCTGCTCTGCAGTAGTTATTTCCATTATTTTATCTTCCAGGTCACTTATCCGTTCTTTTGCCTCAGTTATTCTGCTATTGATCCCTTCTAGAGAATTGTTAATTTCATTTATTGTGTTGTTCATCATTGTTTGTTCACTATTTAGTTCTTCTAGGTCCTTGTTAAATGTTTCTTGTATTTTCTCCATTCTACTTCCAAGATTTTGGATCATCTTTACTATCATTATTCTGAATTCTTTTTCAGATAGACTGCCTATTTCCTCTTCATTTGTTTGGTCTGGTGGGTTTTCACCTTGCTCCTTCATCTGCTGTGTTTGTCTTCTCATTTTGCTTAACTCACTGAGTTTGGTGTCTCCTTTTTGCAGGCTGTATGTTCATAGTTCCTGTTGTTTTGGGTGTCTGCCCCCAGTGGTAAGGTTTGTTCAGTGGGTTGTATAGGCTTTCTGGTGGAGGGGACTGGTGCCTGTGTTCTGGTGCATGAGGCTGGATCTTGTCTTTCTGGTGGGCAGGACTGCATCCAGTGGTGTGTTTTGGGGTGTCAGTGATCTTATTATGATTTTGCACAGCCTCTCTGCTAATGGGTGGGGCTGTGTTCCTGTCTTGCTATTTGTTTGGCATAGGGTGTCCAGTACTGTAGCTTGCTGGTTGTTGAGTGGAGCTGGGTCTTAGCGTTGAGATGGAGAGCTTTTGCCATTTAATATTAGGTGGAGCCGGGAGGTCTCTGGTGGACCTGTGTCCTGAACTTGGCTGTCTCACCTCACTGGCACAGGCCTGACACCTGGCCAGATCACCAAGATCCTGTCAGTCACATGGCTCAGAAGAAAAAGGAGAAAAATAAATAAATAAATAAATAAAATAAAATAAAACAATATTAGGTTATTGAAATAAAAATTTAAAAAATTAAAAAGTAATAAAAAAAGAAAGAAAGAAGAGAGCAACCAAACCACAAAACAAATCCGTCAATGATAACAGTGCTAAAAACTATACAAAAGAAAAAAGAAAAAAACGGACAGACAGAATCCTAGGACAAATGGTAAAAGCAAAGTTATGGAGACAAAATCACACAAAGAAGCATACACATACACACTCAGAAAAAGAGAAAAAAGAAGAATATATATATATATATATATATATAAACAAAAAACTGAAGAGAGCAACCAAATCAATACTAATCTACCAACGATAATAAACTCTAAATACTAAACTAAGATAAGCATAAAACTAGAAACAAATTAGATGCAGAAAGCAAACCCCTAGTGTACAGTTGCTCCCAAAGTCCACCACCTCAATTTTGGGATTTTTTGTTGTCTATTCAGCTTTCCACAGATGCAGGGTACATCAAGTTGACTGTGGAGATTTAATCCACTGCTCCAGAGGCTGCTGGGAGAAATTTCACTTTCTCTTCTTTGTTCACACAGCTCCTGGGGTTCAGCTTTGGGTTTGGCCCTGCCTCTGCATGTTGGTCACCTGAGGACTTCTGTTCTTCCCTCAGACCGGACCGGGTTAAAGTAGCAGCTGATTAGGGGGCTCTGGCTCACTCAGGCTGCAGGGAGGGAGGGGTATGGAGTGCGGGGCGAGCTTGCGGCAACAGAGGCCAGCATGACATTGCAATAGCCTGAGGCATGCCATGTGTTCTCCCGGGGAAGTTGTCCCTGGATCATGGGACCCTGGCAGTGGCGGGCTGCACAGGCTCCCAGAAGGGGAGGTGTGGATAGTGACCTGTGCTTGCACACAGACTTCTTGGTGGCTACAGCAGCAGCCTTAGTGTTTCATGCCCGTCTCTGGTGTTCACGCTGATAGCCATGGCTCGCACTCATCTCTGGAGCTCATTTAGGCGATGCTCTGAATCCCCTCTGCTTACACACCCCAAAACAATGGTCTCTTGCCTGTTAGGCAGTTCCAGAATTTTTCCCAGACTCCCTCCCAGCTAGCTGT
>NC_041221.1:70831098-70832031 GCF_002837175.3 Physeter macrocephalus | reverse complement strand
CTTTATTCTGCTCTGCAGTAGTTATTTCCATTATTTTATCTTCCAGGTCACTTATCCGTTCTTTTGCCTCAGTTATTCTGCTATTGATCCCTTCTAGAGAATTGTTAATTTCATTTATTGTGTTGTTCATCATTGTTTGTTCACTATTTAGTTCTTCTAGGTCCTTGTTAAATGTTTCTTGTATTTTCTCCATTCTACTTCCAAGATTTTGGATCATCTTTACTATCATTATTCTGAATTCTTTTTCAGATAGACTGCCTATTTCCTCTTCATTTGTTTGGTCTGGTGGGTTTTCACCTTGCTCCTTCATCTGCTGTGTTTGTCTTCTCATTTTGCTTAACTCACTGAGTTTGGTGTCTCCTTTTTGCAGGCTGTATGTTCATAGTTCCTGTTGTTTTGGGTGTCTGCCCCCAGTGGTAAGGTTTGTTCAGTGGGTTGTATAGGCTTTCTGGTGGAGGGGACTGGTGCCTGTGTTCTGGTGCATGAGGCTGGATCTTGTCTTTCTGGTGGGCAGGACTGCATCCAGTGGTGTGTTTTGGGGTGTCAGTGATCTTATTATGATTTTGCACAGCCTCTCTGCTAATGGGTGGGGCTGTGTTCCTGTCTTGCTATTTGTTTGGCATAGGGTGTCCAGTACTGTAGCTTGCTGGTTGTTGAGTGGAGCTGGGTCTTAGCGTTGAGATGGAGAGCTTTTGCCATTTAATATTAGGTGGAGCCGGGAGGTCTCTGGTGGACCTGTGTCCTGAACTTGGCTGTCTCACCTCACTGGCACAGGCCTGACACCTGGCCAGATCACCAAGATCCTGTCAGTCACATGGCTCAGAAGAAAAAGGAGAAAAATAAATAAATAAATAAATAAAATAAAATAAAACAATATTAGGTTATTGAAATAAAAATTTAAAAAATTAAAAAGTAATAAAAAAAGAAAGAAAG
>NC_041221.1:70802297-70831088 GCF_002837175.3 Physeter macrocephalus | reverse complement strand
AGAAGAATATATATATATATATATATATATATATAAACAAAAAACTGAAGAGAGCAACCAAATCAATACTAATCTACCAACGATAATAAACTCTAAATACTAAACTAAGATAAGCATAAAACTAGAAACAAATTAGATGCAGAAAGCAAACCCCTAGTGTACAGTTGCTCCCAAAGTCCACCACCTCAATTTTGGGATTTTTTGTTGTCTATTCAGCTTTCCACAGATGCAGGGTACATCAAGTTGACTGTGGAGATTTAATCCACTGCTCCAGAGGCTGCTGGGAGAAATTTCACTTTCTCTTCTTTGTTCACACAGCTCCTGGGGTTCAGCTTTGGGTTTGGCCCTGCCTCTGCATGTTGGTCACCTGAGGACTTCTGTTCTTCCCTCAGACCGGACCGGGTTAAAGTAGCAGCTGATTAGGGGGCTCTGGCTCACTCAGGCTGCAGGGAGGGAGGGGTATGGAGTGCGGGGCGAGCTTGCGGCAACAGAGGCCAGCATGACATTGCAATAGCCTGAGGCATGCCATGTGTTCTCCCGGGGAAGTTGTCCCTGGATCATGGGACCCTGGCAGTGGCGGGCTGCACAGGCTCCCAGAAGGGGAGGTGTGGATAGTGACCTGTGCTTGCACACAGACTTCTTGGTGGCTACAGCAGCAGCCTTAGTGTTTCATGCCCGTCTCTGGTGTTCACGCTGATAGCCATGGCTCGCACTCATCTCTGGAGCTCATTTAGGCGATGCTCTGAATCCCCTCTGCTTACACACCCCAAAACAATGGTCTCTTGCCTGTTAGGCAGTTCCAGAATTTTTCCCAGACTCCCTCCCAGCTAGCTGTCATGCACTAGCCCCCTTCAGGCTATGTTCTCGCAGCCAACCCCAGTCCTCTCCCTGGGATCTGATCTCCGAAGCCAGATCCTCAGCTCCCATCCCCCACCTGCCCTAGCAGGTGAGCAGACAAGCCTCTTGGGCTGGTGAATGCTCGTCGGCACCGATCCTCTGTGCAGGAATCTCTCTGCTTTGCCATCTGCACCTCTGTTGCTGTGCTCTCCTCCATGGCTCCAAAGCTTCCCCTGCAGCCACCCCCCGCCTCCGCCTGCGAAGGGACTTCCTAGTGTGTGGAAACTTTTCCTCCTTCACAGCTCCCTCCCAGTGGTGCAGGTCCCATCCTTATTCTTTTGTCTCTGTTTATTCTTTTTTCTTTTGCCCTACCCAGGTACGTGGGGAGTTTCTTGCCTTTGGGGAGGTCTGAGGTCTTCTGCCAGTGTTCAGTAGGTGTTCTGTAGGAGTTGTTCCACATGTAGATGTATTTCTGATGTATTTGTGGGGAGGAAGATGATCTCTATGTCTTACTCCTCTGTCATCTTGAAGGTCTCTCTGCAGGACTGGTTTTTCCACCACTTTATCCTGGAGGTAGAGAAATATTTCTTGTAGAAGGCCGTCCCATTCAACATTCTTTTGCTGCTTGACAGTGCTCCAGGCCACACCCCATTCATGTACAACTTTCATCCCAATGTCAAATTAGGGTATCTGCCATCATATACTACATCGCTCATCCAACCTATGGACCAGGGAATTATAGCAATTTTCAAGAAATATTATTTATGTCTCACTTTTTGTCAAGCAGTAAAGGCAAGTAACACATCAGGAATAACCTTGTGACAATTTTGGAAGGGCTATAACATCTACAAGTCCATAAAAAAAACACTGACTTTGCTTGGCATGAGGTTACAGCTGTCACCATGAATGGGGTTTGCAAGAACCTTTGCCCGCAGTTTGCTCACAAATTTTGTGGATTTGAGAAAGTGAATGAGGAGTCCAAAGAAGTCTTCAGCAATTTAGTGACCCTCAGCAAGAAGCTGGAGCTAGATCTGCAAGAGGACGACTTCACTGAACTCCTTGCTGTGAAATATGAGGAGGTTACTAATGAAGACCTGATGGAGTTGGAGGCCCAGAGAAAGGACAAAAAGAGACAAGAGGAAGAAGAAGTAACTGAACCAAAGAGATTCACGACACAGTGAATGGCAAGGGGATTTCTTTATTTGAGGAGGCACTGTTAGTTTTTTGAGGCACAGGACCCGAATGAAGAACAGTACATGAAGGTTGCAACAGCCGTTCAGAATGCAATCTAGTGCTACTGTGTCATCTATGATGAGAAAAAAAGAACTCCTACCCAGACATCACTGGATCATTTTTTAAAGAGGGTAGATAGAATTTAATCCAGCAAGGAACCAGAACCTGTGCCATCAACGCCAGGCATGAATGAAATTGCAGCTTGCCGTCCATCTCCTATTGCTGATGATCCTTCAGCTCTACCACCTCCCACCTCCTGTCCCTCCTCCAGTCAGTAACTCTTCTTGGCTGTTCACTCGATGCCAGCCCCTGTATGCCAGCTGTTGTACTGTACTACTGTACTTTTCAAGGTACTGTACTGTAAGATTTAAAATGCTTTATTTTTTGTTTTTTATGTATTATTTGTGTGAAAAGTATTATAAACCTATTACAGTACAGTACTATATAGCCGATTGTGATAGTTGGGTACCTAGGCTAACTTTGTTGGACTTACAAACAAATTGGACTTAAAAACGCACCCTCGGAATGGAACTCGTTCGTATGTAGGGGACTTATTGTATGTGCACTGAATATCCAAGTTCATAAGATATATATCTCTGATTTGCTCACAAATATACAGAGTAGACTTGTTATGTGCATTTGTATATGCATAGATATTTGATAACAATAGCTAACACCACCTCTCAATATTTTGTGAAATAAAAGCAAGCCATCATTTGTATTTATAAAGGAGGCCCTCTCTCTTTTTCACAAAAACAAGGCTTTTAAAATAAAGGTGCAAAATTCTGTGAGGCAGGCCCCTGTTAATCGCCTACTACATTGGTCATTTTAAGTATACTTCCAACTGAGGAAGCTGACCGAGTGTTAGTGGGCTATTCTACAGGCTTTAATCGTCTATTTGCCCAAATCAAAAGGACTGTAACTCTGGGCACTGTTGACCATAACTGGTCTCTTCCTCATTACCTAGCATTAATGGAGAGATATAAATTCAGAACATCTAATTTGGTCTAAAACCCAAAAATGAAAGTTTACAAAAGTTAACTGGGGAAAAGGCTTTTGGGGCTGGGCCACAGGCATCCAGGAAGCTACTATGGCTAGTGTGGCCTGCCTTGTGTACCCCTGACCCCGTGCTCTGTGCTGGGTGGATTTAAACCCAAACAAACTCTCCCTGCCATGTGGGCTGGCCCATGGATTTAACAACAGGTTGCCAGGGATGCTGAGCCTCTTCCCTGGCACCATGACTCTTCCTGGCTCAGTGTGGGGTGTCAACCAGGCAAAGTACATGAGTGTGAGGAAGTTCATAGTGCTGAGGTTCTTCTATGTGTGTCTCTGCAAGAAATCTTGCTCAAGGAGTTCAAGTTCGGGTAGCTTTAAGATGAAATACAAGAATCATAAACTGGCTTTGTTAAGCTGTCAAAAATAGCTATCATGTAGGTGGGCAGGCAGAAAGTAAATGAGACCATATTGAATGGTCCTTTCATGTCTCTTATCAATGAGATATCAACTGCCTGTGTTTAAACATATCTATGTTCTGAGTTTAAACAGTGGCTATTTCTCAAAGGTTTGGAGCTTTGGCAGTGAGTCTCCTTTGGGGTCAGAGACTGTATTTAATTCACTATTATATCCCTAGAAGTTAGTAGGGTACCTAGCAAAGGTGTTCTGTAAATATTAAGAGAATAAAGCATTATAGGCTCAGTTTAGTGTATAAACATGCTTTAAGCCCATTCTAACGTTCTAGAGCCTGTTCCTTAAATTTATGTATATGATTCACTAAAGCTCTTTTACGTGCTAACTGTTCAACCAATGTTTTTATTATCATCTGCAGGAAAAAATTACAGTGTGTCAGCACTCCCCTCCCTACTCCTCAATAATCTCTTCTGCTTAGCTTGTACTTAGTACAATAATAAAAACATAGAAAAAAGCTTCTCTCCTGGGATAGTAGGATTAAAATATAAGTTACAGCTCTTGCCTAGCAGCTGTGCAGATTTAGGAAAGATGCTGTTAAAGAGGAAATAGCACAAACACAATGCTAGGTAGATCTGCTGTTCCTAGAGAGAAGTCTTTTTAGAAGCATTTTACAACAGTCCTTCCTCTTTCAAATCACAGTGACAAATAAATGTCAGTTCCCAGAAGGATCATGAAGACCTTAGAGTCAAGAAAACAGTCCGTGAGGTAACATGCAATACAGCATTTCTTCTGCCTTCAATCTCTGTGCCTTCTCATGGTACAAATACACTCAAGAAATGCTCAAGGACACAGCCATTTCACAGGTTTTCCATTTACACTGCCTTGGAAATTGCATAGTACTGATTTTTGCTCAAGACTCAGGTGCCTTGCTTTGGCCTAAATTCCTCTCAGCCCCATTTATCCACTTCTATTAGGTTTTGAGCACAACTGGAAGGTAGATCAGGGAATGGCAAAAAAACACTTTCAGTATATTCAAATCAAGTATATTTTATTTAATTAGATCCCTCTATGCATTCCATAAGAATGTTAGGAACACTCTCTTTCTAGTCTCAAACACACCTCTTAATCTGCTTATTCTCTGAAAGAACTAAGTTTACTACCAAAGAATAACTTGAGTAAATGATTCCCAGGGTTTTAAATTTCCCAATACTGTAAAAATTAGAAGAAATAATCAGGGAAGCTACATAAATTATTGATTTATTTTTCTAGGTAAGCACATTAAAAATTTCCCAACTATTATCCCCATTTTATTATTTTTCAAAATGATATTTTAAACCCCCAAAAGAATAATATAATTTGAACATTCAAACAAGGAAAAAGTTAATTTAGAATGATCAAAACTTACTACGTTTTAATTTACTTAACTTGTTATGTTAGTAAATTTAACTCATGTTGAGACTCACTGGTGTAAACTGAAGTGAGAAGGCTTCCCTCACCAGTAGAGGACAAAAGCACATATCTAGGAAGACACTGGTGTGGGTAAACTATCCTATTTCCCTGAAGATTTTGATAAAAACATATTAGAATGAGAAACAAACATCAACCGGCCTAGACAATTGAGAATCATTACAGAGCTGTGCCTTGTCTTTTCTGCTATTTTGTTTACCAGCATTTACACTGGTCTTTAAAACAAGCACAAACAGAGCGCCTATCTTACCCTGAATGTACTAATTGGACCCAGAAATACTCTCATGAAAGTATGTACACAAGATACTAATATTGGAAAACTAAACCCCTCCCAGATCTGTTTCAATGTTTAAAATGAGACTCTTATTTAGTAAATAAGCTTTTCAGCTCGTTAGTAGTTGCCCCAATTTCACATACCCTGTTGCATGTTGGAAGAGAACACTGCATTCTTCACAAGATAGTTTCAGTGAAGCACACACTGAGATTGCATAATCATGCTGATTTGATTTACTTCTGCAACTCCTGCATCAATCACGCCAAAAGGGTATAATTAGAAGGTAGATGTTCTTGAATGTTAAAAGCATAATCACTGCAAACCAGGTTGAGGAGCAATGACTATCAAGGTTGAACAGATTCTATCAAGCAGGCATCAGGGTGAATTCCCAAGATGCCAAACCATGAAGCAGACATTTAGAGAGACAACAACCATTTACTTTCTATACTTCCTGAGAAAAGTACAAAAGGCCTAGGTCCCTAAAATGATATCACATTGTCTTCTGAGGTAAGTTACTCCTGGTTATAATAAATTTGTTTTCTCTATTGATACATTTGCTTACTTCAAATAAGCTAACCTGTGTTTGTTTCCAGTTTGTATTAGCCTTGATTTTTGAAAAAAAAAAAGCAAAAAAACTTTTTGTGACATGGTTACCTAGAGTTTTTCCTTTACTTGAGGTCACTGGTTTTCCACATTTTTATTCAAGAAGAAAATTTACTGGCTACATTCTGTCAGCCACACTTTACAAATCAATCCCCACAAATCTTCAGGAAAGTCCTGGCTCTACCTATAGAGCCCTCCACTAACCCCGTGCCGTGAAGATGTAGGGTAATCTCTGTTTAACCATATCACGAGACTGTACAGTGGCCTAGGCTCACAGGGATCAGTAAAATGGAATACCATCACTCTGACCTTTACTTCCAGCTCCTATCTAAAGCCCACGAGAGGACTTCCAGCCAAGATGGGCAGAAAGTCAGCCCCCTGATGCAAACTTTCTGCTCCTAACATATAGCAACAATAGGAGAAATATACAAAGAAAAACCCCCAAGAAAGATATAGGCAGATTAAAATGTCTCTAAATTCTGCTTATAAAAGGCATTCAGAAATACTGAAAGAAAAGGTATGGAAAAGTTCCATTGGGCAAATAGCTGCTATGGAAAAATAATAGGAGATAAAGTAGAATTGAAGGCAAAACTGATATTCTACCAAAGAGTTCTAACAAGTATGAATGTATTTGCTACAAGTAACAGAGTCTCAATATAAATTGAATAAAAACTGATAGAATGATAAGGAGGAATTACTCAATCTACAATGTCAGAATAGGATATTTTAACAGTCCTCTATCAGAAAAAAAAAAAATCCAAAACCTTGAACTACATAAAAGTAAGAAGACATATACATATTTATCTTTAGAACAATACACCCAATAAACACAATATATTTTTCCAGTTCGTGTGTAAACTTTATAAAAAATGATCACATACTAGGCCACAAAGCAAGTCTCCAAAATGTCAAATAATTTATATAATAAAGACTACACTTCATAATGCAATTTAAATGAAAATCAATAATTAAAAGATAATTTATAAGCGTATTTGAAAACCCAAAGTACACTCCTAAATAACTCCTTGGTTAAAGAGGAAACTAAAATGAAAGAGAATGACAATAAACATCCCACTAAAAATTGCAGCTCAAGTAGTACGTAGAAAGAAATTACAGACTTCTTTCTAAGGACAAGGCTTTCATGAGGTAGAATCAATGAAAAAAGAATTACAAAAATCCACAGATTCTAGGCGATTCTAGTTTTTGTTTTGTTTTAACCATTTTTTAAAATTGAAGTATAGGTAATTTACAATGTTGTGTTAGTTTCAGGTGTGCAGCAAAGTGATTCAGTTATACATATGTATATGTATAATACATCTATATTCTTTTTCAGATTCTTTTCCATTATAGGTCATTACAATATATTGAATATAGTTCCCTGTGCTATACAGTAGGTCCTTGTTGGTTATCTGTTTTATATATAGCAGCTTGTATATGTTAATACCAAACTCCTAATTTATCCCCCCCTCACTATCCCCTTTGGTAACCATAAGTTTGTTTTCTATATCTGTGAGTCTATTTCTGTTTTGTAAATAAGTTCATTTGTATCATTTTTTTTAGATTCCACATATAAGTAATATCATATGATATTCATCTTTCTCTATCTGACTTACTTCACTTACTATGATATCTCTAGGTCCATCCATGTTGCTGCAAATGGCCTTATTTCATTCTTTTTTATGGCTGAGTAATATTCTTTATCCGTTCATCAGTTGATGAACATTTAGGTTGCTTCCATGTCTTGGCTATGGTAAATAGTGCTGCTATGCTGCCCATCAATAAAAAGTCTACTAATAATAAATGCTGGAGAGGGTGTGAAGAAAAAAGAACCCTCCTAAACTGTTAGTGGGAATGTAAATTGGTGTAGACGTATGGAGAACAGTATGGAAGTTCCTTAAAAAAACTAAAAAATAGAGTTACCATATGATCCTGCAATCCCACTCCTGAGCATATATCCATCCAGAGAAAACTCTAATTCAAAATGATACATGAACCCCAATGTTTTAGCAACACTATTTACAAAAGGAGACTGTTAATGACAACTTTTGAACTCCTACACCATGCCCTATCAGACATTATTACATCCACTTTGTGGTGTTTCATTAAGCATTTATGTGTTGTACTTTTAGACCACAGCAGGGTTGATGGTTCCAAGGTTTATGCTTAAGGAGTCATTCATGAACACAGAAATCAGATGGCATGGGGCTGAATTTCTGCTCTTCTAGTTGAATCACTAATGGCAAGATTTTAGCATCTTAAGCCTCAGATTCTTCATCAAACAAAAATGTACATAGTAATAATATCTACCATGTAAATTCCTTATGATGTTAAATGATTTAAAACAGCTGAAACATATTATTGGGTTGGCCAAAAGATTTGTTTGGGATTTTCCATAATATGTTATGGAAAAACCCAAACAAATCTTTTGGCCAACACAATATAACACTGAACAAGTAGTAGGAGTTCAATAACTGTGAACTAGTATTTTGACATGTACAATACACACTTGGTTTCTTGTTCCATCACTCCTACATGATTATATGCTCCTTGAAGAGAGAAATAATGCTTTGTTCATCTTTGGCCAATGAAGAGCACATACTAGTGTCAACTACACAGTTGGTTCTAAGAATATTTGTTGTATTAATGAATGAAGTTTAGCTAAACTTATCCAGGCTACTTTGGTGTTAGATATCAAAATTATCTAGCAAAATAAAGCAATAAATATGAAGATATTGCTAGTGATTTGTAATTATGTTTGTCCTATATTTAATTACCACTCCTCATTGAGTATTGACTTGACACTTGAAATAGTTAAATAAGTTTTGCTCCATCAAGTCTGACATTTTCAAATATTCATTAAGAATCAAAACTGTTCAATAGGAAGATATTATTATTGAGTGAGGGTGGAGTTGGAGCCTGGTTTGTTTTTCTAATTTTAGACATATGATGGTGACGGAAAACATCCACTCACAGATGAGACACACAAAGACAAGGGTATAATTGTAAAGGGCACAGAATACATAAAATGTGTTATTAGATAGGAAAAAATACATTTATGTAAAGCAAAGTAAGAGGCTTTGTATTCCAGAAGAAAAATTTAAATTTTATAATTTCCAGAATCGACTGTTTCTACAAAATTTGTTAAAATTAAAATGCTAATTTCATCCCAATTGCAGCACATTTATTTTCTTTTAATCCATTAATTATATCTAGTAATGTTCTGCAGGGCTTTTTTTTTTTTTAGTAACTTACCTTTTATTA
The DNA here is from genome assembly GCF_002837175.3 of Physeter macrocephalus. Lineage (NCBI taxonomy): Eukaryota > Metazoa > Chordata > Mammalia > Artiodactyla > Physeteridae > Physeter > Physeter macrocephalus. The sequence goes on along the minus strand of NC_041221.1, from coordinate 70,822,006 downwards.
AATTTCATAGTAACTTAATGTGAGATATGGTTGGCTGAGTCCAATAAAAGGCCACAATAGATAACTGCGGGTTAATTTACTTTGCTGCTAGTGCAAACACCTCTGGCATACTTTTCACAATGCTATTGTTGGGGCAGAATGAACATCTCTTTTTTTCTTTTACTAAGTAGATCTTCAAAGACTATAATGCATCACTCAGGAATGAAAGTTTCTTCTGGAGATTGTTAAAAGGAAAGGAAAGGAAAGGAAAAGGAAAAGGAGAGGGGAGGGGAGGGAAGGAGAAGGGAAGGAAGGTAGGAGGGCAATTTCAGTGTAAAAATCAGGTGTCCTGACCTACTGGGAGTTGGGGTAAGAAACTAAATGGAATGACAATGTCTTTCCAATCCTTGCATTTAATGTTTTTCAAATTGTTGTGGCTTGAATTAAAAGTAAAAATCACGCATTCACACACACACACACACACACACACACACACACACACACACACAGGTGACCTGAAATGAAAAACTAAATATAGCATTAGTTTCCATGACAGCACATCCTAAGAATGAGGATTCATCACTCACCATGCAATACAAACGTATCCAGGAATCTCATATGCATCAGCTTCAACCCTACCAAGCCTTCTTTTTATCTTCCTGAATCCTGACTTTTTAAATGAAATAGTGTCAGTATCAGTTCTCAGTCAGTATGTTTAATTTAGTTCTCAGTGACTGCCTGTTGTGGACCCATTTTCCCCCTTGTAAGTAGTATACACTTCTTCTTTATTGCTTACTCTTTATGCTACATGAGGTGAAAGTAACTCAATATTTCTTGTTAGAAGTATAGAACCTACCCAGTGTTCTATGGAAACACCTCTTCAACAAGTGAATTAACTAATGAATATTTTGGAAAGGGGGAGGGGCTAGGATACATCTTTAGCTTAGGAGCTACACATGACAACTGGATTTTCAACTCTTCTTAATATTTATGACATCTCTCAGAAAAGCATTTATTTCACTTATAAAATTGCCCCAAGATTTTAATAGTGTGAGCATGTGTGGAAGGGAAAGATTTACATCCACCTCTTATGAGGAAAATTTTCAAGGATATAAATTCCTCTTTTCTGAAATATCACTACATCCAGATTTATCTATTCAACCTGTCTTTATCAAACCTTTGTGTCTCCCAAATGAAAAACATATACTTACATGCTACATATAAAGAGTCTCAGTCACCTAAGTGATCCAACCTGCCTCAATTATCTGCTTTTTGCCCCCCTAAGATCATTTTTTGGTTTCTTATAAATTATTTTCTCATACAAATTAATGCTGTACTATAAGATACTAAAATAGGTGTAATATTATTAAATTAAATCCTTTTATGGAAAAAAAGAGAGAATAGAACAATTAACATATTATAAAGACCTGGGAAAAGAAGCTATGGAGATCTGGGGGGTAAGGTGGGACCACTTGGACTATTCTTGTGCTAAACTCCCTTCATTAATGGAATGGCGAATTTACTCTAAGAATCAAGTTCAAGCCCATAATTTTGGACAAAGGAAAAGGAAAAACAATTTTACACAATTCCAATGTTTGCACGTAGAAATGATTATTTTGATAACTAAATGCCATTTAATAGGGGAAAAAAAGGAAGGAAAGACATGAATATTGGAGAAAGAGCATTCACTGCTTAGAAAACCCTCCTATCAGATTTCCAATCTTTGGTTTCTAAAGAACACTCAGTGAGATTTCTCCACTGAGGGCTTTAACTCTTCTGAACAAATTCTCTTTTTGCTTCTTTTCTGGGGACATCTTTCTAGGCTGATTCATGAAATCCCTTTAAAAATTTCTCATGTAGACTAAAAGTAAGTTTACAAGGTTGCAGAATGTGAGGTCAACACACAAAAATCAACTGTATTTCCATATAGAAGTGGTAAAAAATTGGAAACCAAAATTTATATACATTATCATTTGCAATAAAAACAAATATGAAACACAAGTATAAATCTTAAAAACATGCACAGGGTCTATATTTAAAATCACAAAATGTTGAGGAAAGAAATCATCAAAGAAGACCTAAGTAAATGGAAAGGCATACCATGTTTAAGGACTAGAAATCTTAACACGGTAAAACATTAATTGTCTCCAGAATGATCTATAGATTTAATGCAATTCCTACCAAAATCTCAGCAGGATCTTTTGTAGATCTAGACAAGCTGATTCTAAAATGTGTATGGAAAAGCTAAGAAACAAGAATAATTAAAACAATTTTTAAAAATAAGAACAAAGATGTAGAAATTGCACTATTCAATAGTAAGGCTTATTTTAAAGCAACAATAATCAAGGGAATGTAGTTTTGGTGAAGGAATAGACACATATCAATAGAATAGAATAATAGAGAGCCTAGGATTAGATCCACATAAATATGGCCATTTGATTTTGACAAAGGTATAAAACAATTCAATGGAGAAATAATAGCTTTTTCAACAAACATTAGAACAACTGGTTATCTGTATGCAAAAATTGGACCTAGCCCTAAACTTTATACATTATAGACAGATTAACTCAAAATGCACATAAATCTAAATGTGAAACCATAACACTCAGACAAAAAATAGGTAAAAAATCTTCCTGTGATTAGGCAAAGAGTTCGTAAAAGTGACACCCAAAGCACAATCCATAAAAATGGAAGTTGATAAATTGGTCTTCATCACAGTTAAAAACTGTACTCTGCCAAAGATACTGTTGAGAGAATGAAGAGACAAGCTACAGACTGGGATAAAATATTTGCAAATTACATAATTGACAAAGGACTTTTATCCAGAATATAAAGAATTTTCAAAATCCAACATTAAGAAAGCAAACAACCCAATTTAAAAATGGCAAACGACCAAAGAAGACATAAAGATGGCAATCAAGCACACAGAAAAAGATGCAACATCACTGGACATAAGGAGATGCAAATTAAAATTACAAGGTGTCTACACACTACATATTTATTAGAATGGCTAAAATAAAAGGTACTGATAATACCAAGTGCTAGCAAGGATTCAGGACAACTGGAACTCTCATACATTGCTCATATATATTGGTATACCCACTCTAGAAAAGAGTTTGTCAGTGAAACATACACTTAGTGTATTACATAGCATTCCCACTCCTGGATGTTTACCTAGAAAAATAAAAACTATGTTCACACACAAACCTGCACATGATTGTTCGTAGCAGCCTTATATGTAAAAGCCCAAACAGCTCAAATGTCCTTGTATAAGAGTAAAATGTAGTACATCCGTACATGAGAATACTACTCACAATTAAAAGGAATGAACTACTGATACATGCAACAAAATGGATGAATCTCCAACAAATTATTCTGAGTGAAGAAATCAGTTTCAAAAGATTATATACTGTTTGATTTTATTTATATAACATTCTAGAAAAAACAAAACTATACTGATGGAAATTAGTGGCTGCCAGAAATCATTGGTGGAGGGAGGTGTGATGACAAAGAAATAGGATTGGGGGCATTCTGGGGTGGTTGATGGAACTATTCTGTATCCTCCTTGTAGTGGTGACAGTGCAAATATATACATGTGTTAAAATTCACGACAATGTACACCAAAAAGTCAATTTTACTGTATGATAAGTTGAAAAATAGAATTGAAAAGCCCTGCATTTGACATTGCAAACTCAGAAAATGTTTCAGCAATGCCTGGATTTAACAATGTGCCCTATTATTCAAAATTTAAGTTTTAATCTGTAACTCAGGAGGGACCCAGCTCCACTATACACCCTCAGAGAATGGGGGGAGTTCTCCAGCACCACGCCCCTCGCAGTTAGCGGTCACTCTAGCTACAGCTACCGTGCAAGATATTTTCTGGTATTGCTTCATTCTCTTCTTGGGCAGTCCCTGGACCAGCAGTCACACTGGCTACACCAGTGATAACAGAAGAGAGGACTGCTACTATTGCCATTATCAAGACTGGAAGAAGAGAGAAGATGCCATTGTACAGACCATGATAACATTGCTTAAGGCAAGAGTTAGGGGAGGGTGTCCATGGTTGTAAAGCATTGGATTGGCTAAAAAGTTTGTTCAGGTTTTCCATGCTATTAGGCCAACCTAATGGTATAAGTTAAGAGAGAAGGAAGAAACAGGACCTTCCCTAGTTCTCACGTCTTCATAAAACCTTATTTATACACAATCCTAGCTGAGTTCTTCTAGTTTTTGCTTCTTATGCTCTTTTCTTTCCTTTTGTATATATTCTGCATTCTACTGCTATAAAAAAAGAGACAAGTGAATAGCTAATATCAGAGACTAATTTTTAAATAATTCCTAGGGATGTATCCTAGGCTTAGTATAAGCTCAGCACCACTTTCCAGAGCTTCCACATATGTAGTCCTGCATAATAATTTCTGGGTTGATCCTAGCAGTTTTTGTTTCTGTGTTTTAGTTTGGAAATTCCTAAACTATCTACAGATACAAATCAGATTAAATCATTTCGGGGATAGTGTTATTGCTAAGTGTACTATATTAAATTCAAATTCATATATCAAAATGCTCGGTTAATCAGAATATTCATTTAACTGAAAGTAAGACCCACTAAAAATAAACAATCTTTTGCAAAACGAGCAAAGTCCATTAGTTCTAAACCATAAAGAATAAGCTATGAAGTCATCATTACCTTGTCAGCACATGATTGAAAAATATTTAATTGGTATTTATGAACCACAAAGAAGTAAGGCTGATAGTTGCAACTCTGAAAGTCCTACACTTGGTTTCATTCCTCAAAGGACATTTTTAACCTTCTAGGAAAAAAGACTCAAATAGCTAGTGCTCCCAATGACCTAACTACAATTTATCATCCACATTTCCTAGAAGGTCCTACATAATGAATATTCTTTATAGTTTATCTTCCCAAATATAATTGTCGTGACCCTTTGGACAGTGACTATGACTTTTTTAAAAACAGGATTTATTTTCCAGCATTTTGTGTGTAGAAAGTAATTATTAAATAATTGTTGAGCGAATTAATTAATGAAAGAATGAATGCAAGAACAAAGCACTGTGGGGAAAAGAAAAAGGGGTAAAACAATTCTATCCAGTTATGCCAATGAAGATGCTAATCACAGGTAGCATGCCACAGCGCTAAGGGTGTGTACCCTGCACCTTTCTTCTGGGATGAATAGATGGATATGTGGTCACTAAGCCCTCTCACAGACCCATTATCTTGCACTGTACCCCGTTTCTCTGCCTAATTAAAGTATTCTTTCCAGAAGGCATGACTAAGTCAAAGATGCTTCAAACCAGATGTGTGTGGCATGTGGAAACATTCTGGCCCGAGCAAACTGCAGTCTTCTCATCTGGGTGACATAAGCACTGGCCTGGGCTGTACCCAGTTTTGACATCAGAAACTTGTCCATTTGTTCTATGCTGTTTACCCATTATACTCATTCAATTTTCCCACATACCTTTCCCAATTATCTACCAATTTAATCCATTTAGTCTATCTCTACCACAGTAAACATGTGCCCCTTTAGCATTTACTAGCACTTGGGCTGGACTTTCAAGGGCCTCTAACAGGCCTTGTGATTCATTTATTTTTCCTCTTCCTGTTCAATTTTATACTTCCGACTCATCACTAAAGTGGATGCTGCTGCTACACACAAATGCACCAGCAAGAACCTAACTACACAGTGGACCATTTAGTCCTGAAACTAAATGAAACAGAATAATGGCTGCAAAATTGATCTGGGCCATGGGGCAGAAGCTATGCTTAAACTTCATTCAGCATAGCACCTGCCACACAGCTGATGCAGTGAAAATGGTATCATGATGAGATGCCCTAGGTCTGGGTGCCATTTGCTGTCTTTTCCATTATTGTTGATAATAACAGTGCTTTCAAATGGAGCAACATTCCTCCTGCTGCAGATCAAAAGGATTTAGAAAAATATCCTATCATCTTATTTGAGAGACCAATAAAGTAATAATTCAATTTTCTCGGTTTTGCTGGGAACTTGGGCAGCTAATATTAATTATTATCTCTAGCCATTGGGCACCAGTGAAACTAGTACTTGCAAATTAAAATAAAGTGCATTTGTCTATTTTTGTTTTGTAGGAGAATTAGCCCATTCTGACTTTTTGAAAGAAAACAGTTTAGCTCACCTGACACTTGGGTACTTCAAAGCACCCCTAAGTTTCTCCTTCAACACTAACCATTTGGCATAAAGATCTGGAAGGCTAATTTGTCATCAGTTTACCTTTGCATCACCCGTAATATCCCACATGCCATCTCTTTATTAGGAAGGCTTCTCTGTCTTCATATGTTTCTTTGCTCTTCATGAAAGCTACTTCTCCTACATGCCAAGAAAAATACCTCAACATTACGAAAGAAAAGTACACGCACAACCTCAAGAACCATGAGGATGAATCAACAATTTCCGCCACTGGAATTAGAAAAACAGAAAAATATAACCACCTGGTTGGCAGTAGCCACATTAGCCTTCACAAGCTTGAGATTACTGAAAAATAGATCATGGCAAGGACGGCTGTTAGACCACCTGGTTTGCATTTTCCCCTTCTTCCTTACCTACAGAATCTGATCTTATTCAACGAGGTGATATGCCCAGCTGAAAGTTTCTATTTCCTAGTCTTTCTACAACTGGTCATGAATAGTGAACCGTAAGTGGAAGTAATTGGGTGGGGATTCTGGGAAAGCTCTTTAAAGGGAGCTGATTCCCCAGGGGGTGTGCATATGTAGCCCTCTGCACCTCTACGAACCACTTCTTTCTAACTGGAACACAAACATGATGGACAGCAGCACTCTAGCAGTCATTTTGGACCATTTTAAAGATGAATATGAGGCACAAAGGATGATGAAGCAGAAAGAAGAGGAACCTGGGTTCCTGATAACTGTGGCCCTGATTTGCCAGCCCCAGACCTCCTACCTCTTATAGAAGAGAGAAAAGAAAACCTGTGTCTTTTTAATGTCGCAGATTCCTGGGTTTTCCATTTAGGGGATTCTGCAAAGCCTAATACTAACTAACAAACTGATCAAGTAATCATCTAAGTTGATGGAGTTCCATGTTCTTAACATTGGGTTAGTGCTTCCACTAATATAGCAGACATTCAAGAGGTTATACTTGGCCTTTTACTTAAAACTTAAGGAAATTAGACCAACATCGAGCACAATGAAATGTCAACACTTCCGTCAGTAATACACATGAATTCACATAGCACTCTATACTTCTGGTAGGATGCCACTTCCCATATGATTTTTCCTTCTTAATAAGACCGGATTACTCTTGAAAGAGAAGCTGAGTCTAACTCATAAACTGAGTAATCAGTAAGAATAATACTACTATGACACAACAATAATGATGGTATATGAGTTCTCCTGGCCTTCTTCTTACCTCTTACAGGTAGAGATAATGCCAGCTTGGTCTACCCTGTGTCTTGCCCACTCCTTGCACGTAAGAAGCTCCTGTTTAACCATGTAAGTGCTTGGACTTATTTAATTAAACAAGGAGGCCATTAGACTGAGGGGACTCTACTGCCATGGCTGCCTGCATAAGCAAATCAAAATCTAAGCCAGTAAATGTCTCAAGATTAAGAGACTGAAACCTAAGGACAACCCATCACAAAGAGCCAACTAGGCTTTAAGCTATAGCCAATCAATAATTTCCTTATTTTTCTTCCACCTTTTCTCTATAAAAGTCTTTCCCCAGCTCCAGTCCCCACAGTACTTCTAACCACATTCGGTTTGGCACTGCTCAATTTGAATCAATTTTTGCTCAAATAAACTCTTAAAATTTTAAATATGCCTTAGTTTATATTTTAACAGACTTTTGCAACTTAGATTCAGGAAGAAATGGGAGAATAGGGGTTCCTTTAGGCAAGGGACACACAGTGGCAAAGGCTGAAGGAATATTTTCTTCTTAATATTCAATACCTTTTTTTAAAAGTTTAAGATCTACTTCTCTCAGTCATCTGGTAAGTGTATTTTAATCTTTTCAGAAACTGCCAGACTACTTTCCAAAGTGGCTATTCCATTTTATAGAACGAGTAGTGATGAATGAGAACTCCAGTTATTCCACATTCTCAGACACACTTGTTACTGTCAGCTTGTTTATTTTAGCCATTCTGATGATATACAGTGGTATCTCACTGTGGTTTTAATTTACATTTTTCCGATGACTAACCATAGTATCTTTTCATGTCTAATTGGCCATTTGTAGATCTTCCTTTGTGAAATGTCTGTTCAAATTTTTGCTCATTTTTAATTGGTTTGCTTACCTATTAGGGAATTATGAGTTATTTCTATATTCTGGGTGAAAGTGCTTCATTCAAAAGTTCCACATGATTCTTTTTTATATATCTTCCATTCCTCTCTGCATTGTTTATGTTTTATTTTAAATTGTGGAATACTTAAAGTTTCTTTTAAAGTCTTTGTCTTCTAATGCCATCACCTCTGTCATTGCTGGGTCTATTTATCATGTCTGAATTTTCTCTTGGTTATTGGTTACATGTTTTTGCTTCTTTTGATCTCTGGCACTTTTTGATTAGATGCTGCATTATGAATGCTATGTTGTTGTTTATCTAAATTGCATTGTCTTCCCTTAAAAAATGTTGCCTTTCAATTTGTTAGGCAGTTAAATTGAAAGGATCAATTTGATCCTTTTAAGGTTTGTTTCTAGGCTTTGTTAGGCCAGGTTTAATTTGGCCATATTTATGAAGTTTGACCTTTCAGGAGTCTCTATTGAATGCCTTAGGTGTCCACTGAGTCTCTTCATTCTGGCTGATTAAAACTAGAATGTCGTTCTTCCCAATATGACCTTGTCTGGCTTACAGTTCCTTGGTCATTCTTTGTCCTCCTAGAGTTTCACCCTGTATATACAGTTTGGTTTTATTTCAAAAACTCAAGAGCCACCCACCCATGAAGATCCCTGAAGCTCTTTCTCTGAGAAGCTTCCCCTCTTCTGGTACTTTGCCCCACCACTTCTAGCTGCCTCTGTTTCCATGAACTCTGGTATCTGTCACCTCAATTTGGTGAAGCCACCAATACTTTCCTTGAGTTTCCTCTCTCCGGGCCAGGGTACACTGAACATCTACAGGCAGAAATTTGGGTCAGTCTAGGGGTCACCTTGTTTGCTTCTCTTCTCTCATGGGACACAATCTTGTCTCTCTATATTCTGATGTCTGAAACCTGTTGCTGTGTATTTCTTCCAAGTTCCTAGTTGTTTACAGTGGAAGGGAAAGTTCATTGCTAGCTACTCTGCCATGACTGGAAGCACACTTAACCTAGATGAATATTTCTCTGTGTGGATGTTTAATGGAGGGTTATTGAGAAAAGAGATTGGAGTAACTGTGGTGTGTGAGGGCAGTAGATGCAAGAAAAGAGAGAATTTGAAGGAGCTGATGAGTATATGCTCCTTTCAAATAAAGGACTTTTATGGACTACACATTTGCCTGTGACATCCCTCTGGAACTGGCCATGTGAATCATGACTTTATAAGCATTATATATATTGGCAATATAAATGTAAGTGTAAAAGTAATGAGATACCGACTAAAAATGCTTTAGAAGACCAAAAATGAGAGAAATGAATGGACTGGAAAAAACAGGGATATTTGTTTAGAGATGGTTAGGCTTGAACTGAACCCTGAAAGAGTAATAGGATTGAGAATAAAAGTGAAAACAGTCTTCTGAAGAAAACTTCTCAAGTCTTCCAGCTGCCTCCAATAAAGAAAAGAATTACATATCCACCCAGTTTATGAGATATCTATTAAAGTCCTTTGAAACCAATAGTACAAATAGTTATCAATATCATTATTAATCTGTGTATGTGGGATGGAGGTCCGGTAGTATTCCTCCCCAAATACTCAACAGCTATTATCAGAATAACTCTGCTATGGAATTGAGGAGAATCCAGCCTTCAAAGGCAGTGAGTGTCACATGTTTCCAACATAACCTTTACCCAATTATACTTTCCTGACCAGCCCAAGGGTGATGTTCAATGATACCACTTTATGCTTAGATCTGCTATTTTAATAATAAGACACCAACAGGCTTAGCAGATGTTGCAATGAAGAAGTTAATATGTTCCAGGCAATAAATCTGCAAATAGACATTCAGGATAGCACTAAAAAATGTGCTTCATTCTTTCCAATGTAATCAAAACAAGTAATATTTTATGACTAATTACAGATGTATACAAATATTCATGATCTATTGAAAGTAGAATCTCCATGTGGTATGATTTGCAAAGACCCTACACATTTCATGAATTATTATATAATTGAGAGAACATTTCAGCCTTGTGAATATTCTTTTTTTTTTTTTTTTTCTGTGGTATGCGGGCCTCCCTCTGCTGCGGCCTCTCCCGTTGCGGAGCACAGGCTCCGGACGCGCAGGCTCAGCGGCCATGGCTCACGGGCCCAGCCGCTCCGCGGCATGTGGGATCCTCCCAGACCGGGGCGCGAACCTGGTCCCCCTGCATCGGCAGGCGGACGCGCAACCACTGCGCCACCAGGGAAGCCCCTTTTTTGTGTGTGAATATTCTTTATTTCACATATCAGATGGTTAGGTGACTTGGTGAAAAAAATCACTACCTATTCTGGTCACATCTGGGTTACGAATTGAATATCCTAGCTTGAGAATATCATTTTATACCTCTCTATGCCTGAGTTTCTCCATTTATAAATTGAATAATTAGCTAAACTACCAAACAACTTGGTGGAATGAAGAAAGGACAGAAAGTTGTTCTGACAAAGAAAATATTCTATTTACATTAAAAAATTATAACATAATATGGAATTATTGCTGCACAAATTTCCCCTTTGGATGCTAGAACGAAAAATTAAGGCTGAAGACAGAAGCAAATATGGCATTAAATTATTTCAATGCTTAAGATAAATAGGAGTCATCAATCATTCTCACTTTTATACTTTCCTCTAACAAAATAAAATCTTATGGCTTATAAGATAGCAATAAAATTATGTAGAGAAACTGTACTTAGTGAGATAATTGAGTCTAATATTAAAGATCAGGATTATAAAAGCACACAGCTAAAGAAAGATATTTATTGCAAAATTTAAAAAAAGATTCATTCTTTGGACCCAGAAAAATTTTGGACAAATGTTTTTCACATTTTTAGTTCACCAAATAACTACTGTTTGGCTTTATTTCTTCATAGTGGTTAAGCCAATCCATCTAATGAGACTATTTGCCTAATAGTTATAAGGTAAAGCAGTAATTAATTGGATATCAAAGAAAAGTTAACGTTATATAATACTTTTAGTTTTTATTTTGAGCAATATCATCGTTTCCGTAGACCTCCTACGCAGTGGTGGCATATAATGGGGTCCTCAAGAAATAGTGGATGAATAAATAAATGCACAGTAGTGGGAAATTCTTGTAAGATTAGTTATAGAAAAATAAGAAAATCCAAGAAATTTGTAACCCACATTGGCAAAACATATAACTTAGTAAAAAAGTTATTTTCAGATACTTCAACATAATCACTGTTTTAGCCCTATATAGTAATGTTCTTTGTCCCCAGCTACCAAAAACCAAAAGAGGAAAGAAAGTAAGGCTTTCCTTTGTAGGGTTCAATTTAATTCACAAAATGAGGAAACAATTTATATAATGAGACCAAGTGTTCCAAGATTATTTTTTTTGTGGTCCTATAGGTAGTTACTGTATATACCATCCCGTATTTTACACACTAGCAATGTTAGGCAGAGTTAGTATGTGAAGTAACCTGCTTCTTCTTCTGCATACATTTTCATTATTCCCAGCCCTGAGCACTACTATTCTAAGGTATAGCCAATCTGCTTGAGTATTCAGTTTCACATCTGTCCTTAAAACAATGTCCTAAAACAATGCCTTAAAACAATCTAGACTAACCTTAAAATGTCTAAATAATCTTTAGCCTATATTGGCAAGGTGTATTCTCAGATCATACTGGAAATGTTTTCTCTGATGCCAAGTGGAACCATGAAGCAGGATTGGGCTCATCTCCTTATGGGTTGCATCCATTGAAAGAGAGGTTGGGGCAGTTACTCAGCCGCTTAGCTGTGTGCACTATCCTCTCTCACCACCACAAATCAGCCGCTTCTCTTTGTGTTGTAGTCTCCATGGTGGCAAGATAGAATCAATAATAATGAGTTCAGCATAAGAATTATTCACAATAAAGAAAAAAAAATAGTCTACCAAGTGCTTTGAGCTCCTGGGAAATTGCATAAACACAGTTCATCATTTGTATTCTGAGACCTTGTCCTTGTTGGAATCATGTGACTCCCAGCGCCATGTTCTTGTGCATTCTTTCCACATGGGTTGCTTTTTCTGTTTGATGTTTGGACATGCCAGTGCAAGGTTTCACAATTTCCACCCACATCTTTTTTTTTTGGTTTAAGAGAAAAATTTCCTATGCCCATAATCTGCATTTATTTTCCTTTTTAAAAAAGTGAGGTTCTTGGTTGTCATTTCAATACTTAGTGTTAATTTGAAAGTCAGGAGACAACTTCCAGACACTGTGTGATTTTTAGATGGCATTTAATCACTGGTCTGGGTTCAGTGTCCATTACCATCAAAATGAAGATGGCAGACTATGCAATCTTGGGGCACGTTTCTCCAAATGTGGCCTATGGGCAAGACCATCTGCAACAGAAAACTTAGAGGGCTCAGTGAGAATGAAGTAGACACCATCCCAGGCCTCACTAAATAGAAATATTTAGTTTGAGACATTTTTAATATGCACCTCTGCCACAGTTATCCGTGATAAAAGTTTGAGAGCCACAGCTCCAAGATCAGCAATTGATGACCTCCAGGATTCAGGGACTTCAAAGAAGAGATTCAAGCTTTGTCACTCTTCTTAACTAATAACTCTGAGGGAGTTATTATATATATAATATCTATATATTATTATATAAGTTATTATATAAGGCCAGCTCTGCCTTATACAACACTTTCCCTCTGAATATATTAGGTAGAGCCAGGGCAAGCATCCCTCTGCAGTGCAGTGTGGCACAGTGTAGGGAGGCATCCATGATGGCAAGTAGGGTCCCATCTACCAAACTCTAATCCTGAAGAAACAAGGTTTGGGTATCTTCCTAGTCTATCCCTGTAATGGCTTTCCCCAGGTGTAGACTACAAGAAGCATAACAAGAATGTGTGGTCTCAGATACACCCAAACCCCACCAACTGGAAGCTAATATACTTAATTATTAGGATACAGTGATTTGTTCTTACATCTTGGGAGTTTATAGAAGCATTTCTGATGGCAACTCAACACAAAGGTTTTTATTAAATCCCTGCTCTAAAGACCATCTGCTTTTTAACTTTTAAGCTTCAGGTAAAAAACTTCCAAAAATGTCTTTTTCTTCTGTCTTGAAAGAAGAATGCACCTTTACGACACTTTTCAGTCTATCCAAGATATCAATACATAGTAAGAAGGGTGGAATGTTAGAACAACAATTCCAATTCTATAAACAGGAAAAAGATTGCATGATTTGGTCAAAATCCTCATTCAATAAGGCCAGAGAGAGCAGCTTCCACTAAATTTGACAAGGTATCTTTTCGTTCCATTACAAACCTATCATTCACATCTGTAAACAGTGGGGCTTTATACCTGTCAAAGAGTTTCTTTGACATTGTTCAAGAACTATATTAGGGATTTGAACCATATTTTATATATACACACATATATATATGTATATCACCTATGTCATATAATTTTATAGAACATTTCATCTCAATTTTTTACAATACTCATTAAAGACAAAAGAATTCTTATAATTTTCCCCAGAAGAAAAATGTTTCCCATCTAATGAAGAACAATTAAGAAAAAGGGCTGCATGACACATTCAGTCATATATAAAGTTAATGGAAAGTAACTACAGAGGAGCAGTATGAAGGAGTTCCACTGTAGTGATAGAACAGCTCTGTATCTTGATTGTGGTAGTGGTTACACGAATCTATACATAGGATAAAATTTCTTAGAGGTACACACATACAAAATGCGTACTTGTTAAATACTGGTGAAATTTTGAATAAGATTTGTAGTCTACTTAACTGTATTATGCCAATATCAATGTCCTGATTTTGATAATGGACTAGAGTTATGTAAGATGTTACTGTAAGGCAGGTGGCGGGTGGAGGGTAGCTGAGTGAAGAGCACATGAGACCTCTCTGCATTATTTTTTGCAACTTCTTATGCATCTATAACTAGTTTAAAATAAAAAGTTAATGGAAAGGTTGATAGTTCATCCCATTGTTTATTCCTCTTCAAATATACTGATGGCTGACGCTTTACCCACACACACATCTGTGCAAAACACAATTCATTTAATTTGAAAAATTCAATAGGGATCAGGGTCAGCTTCACTAATCACTCATCACCCTTTAAAATTCAAGCTAAATTCTACAGAACATAAGCAACCCAAAAGTGAAATTCAAGCAGGTGTTTTAGTGACTTCTAAACACAGATTTCTCAGACTTTGAAAAACTGTCGAGAGATTTATTGCCCAGACCTCTGTCAGCCATTTGGTCACTTGAGGGAGTTGCCTCTCTTTTAACCCTTCTCTGTACACACTTGCTCTTTCTTCTCTACATCTTCCTATCTCCTCTCACCTCTTTACTTGCTAAAAACAATCTAATTCTTCTTGGAAGTTCCTGGATTTTTCCCCAGAATTTGGATCTTGGACAGCCTTCATTGAGCACCACGGATGGTCTCATGGATTTGAGACGTAATTTCTTGTAAATTTGTCCTCCTACGCTCGCAGGAGCTTGAGGAGCACGTGCCTGCTCTGTTCCCTCTCTTCTGAAATAATTGCAGAGAAACCGATTTGAGTTTTAATTGCTTAATCACTACTTAAGGACACTCCAGGAAACCCAGCTTTACACTCAGCCTACTACTGCCAGTGAACCCTGAACAAAACCAGAGTTGGTAACATGGAAGTGTTTTGGGGACAGGGAATGGGCAAGGGATGTGAATGTGTGTTAAAAAGAATAAGGTGTGGGCTTCCCTGGTGGCGCAGTGGTTGCGCATCCGCCTGCCGATGCAGGGGAACCGGGTTCGCGCCCCGCTCCGGGAGGATCCCACATGCCGCGGAGCGGCTGGGCCCGTGAGCCATGGCCGCTGAGCCTGCGCGTCCGGAGCCTGTGCTCCGCAACGGGAGAGGCCACAACAGAGGGAGGCCCGCATACCACACACACACACACACACACAAAAAAAAAAGAATAAGGTGTCAGTGGGAAAGAAGAAAGCCCATATATTAAGAAAAGAAGATCTATTTCTCTTGGCCTCAGTGTCTTCATCTATAAAATGGGAGTTTTGACTGGAAACCCAATACTATAAAATTCTGTTATTTGGACCACTCTAATAAATTAAGCAAATAATCCAAAAAGCAGAGAAAATCACTTCTCCACATGTAGCTCATTTTGTAGATCAAAAATAAACATTTTCTTGTATTTTATCTTAGAGAATTCAAATACAGAGAGCAAGGAGGGATTTCAGAAATAACTTTCTCCCTGGTTCTGTTCATAATTAAACTGTACTCATCAGATCATGTGTGATTCTATTCCTGTCCACAGTCTCCAATCTGTTTCCTAGAGCTTGTTCTGAGTGAGAATTGGAATAAAGAGAAATGGTCTGCTGCTCTTGGTCCTTCCTTGTGAACAATCCACACAGGGAATTGAAAAAAACATAAAAACCATACTGCAGGCTCCAGAACTGCCTTGTCCATTGAGCTGGGGAAAAAATGTTTTCCTATCTTGGTCTGCCTTTGCCCTGCAGGATTTATTGCCTGTGGAGGCCTCTGGATCACCCCAGCTCATATAAACAGGAAACACAATTCCAAGCAGAGAAGAAAAGGAAGAGAAAGCTGGAGCAAAGTAAGCACTATAAGTACAATGCACAATGAGAAATTAGCATATTGATAAATTTCCTTCCCTCAAGATTACATGATTCTGGACTTGCAAAGAGCTTGAGATTGTATATAGTTGATGCAAATCAGGTGCCTCAGAGTCTCAGATGGGAAGTTCATAAGTCCACAGTTAAACATGGTGGAGGTTCCCTGTTGCGGACACCAGAAACAAAATTTCTATCTGCCTGGGTCACATCCTCCCATGATAGGTAGGCCCTGTAAATACTGAAGTGCTGGGGAAATGGAAGTATCACCTGACACCAGCCAAAATGCATTTAGGAAGTGAGAAATGGAACAGAATTTAATGATACGGTAAATTGTGATACTGCTAGAGTTTGTACAGTAATTATGCAGAAAGTCAAGCTAAGCTTCCACAGAGAACAATTTCCAAAATAATAAAAATTTGTGGTTAAGTATGATATTATATCTCTCTATATGTACTGTTACATTTTATATTTCTATATATAATGCATAACTAAAAGTTTAATTTACATACTTTTAGTATTCTCAAACTTCAATTTATCTGCTGTTGTAAATAGATACATCAAAGGGTCATAAATCATACAGGTATTCTAATAGTGCGTTGGTGGCAAAAGCTACACAGATGTGACCCTTTCACACTCTGGGGCTTCCGGTGTACATTTATGAATAGTAGCAGTGACACACTATTGTCTTAAAATTGTGGGGTGGGTTTATTTTTCCTTTTTGGGATACAATTTAGGCTGGTCTCTGGAATTGATTTACTGAGTAGAAAATGTTATTTGTGAAAACTCTGATAAGTGGGGACAGGAGGTAGGGATGGCATAGCGATAACAAATAAGAGAGAAGTAATTCCTACTTGAGGTGCCACAGTTTTGTAGTGGACAGAGAAATAAGCAGAATATAAACATATGTGCTTAAGGTGCTATGGGGCCAGACATGTTAGGCAAAGCTTAGGAAAAGCTGTCGGGAAAGAGTGATCTGAGTCACAGAGTAGGTTGGGCAGAGGAGCAGCTTATACCAGATCATAAAGTAAAGAGCATGGGACACCTTGAAGGAAACAGCCAGTGCATAATATTGCTATGGTTGAGTGATCATGCTACAAAGTGGGTAGTGGTCACATCAACATGGGCCTTGTGTGCCCTATTAAGAATCATGAATTTGATCCTGAAAATTATAGGAGACATGGAAGGATTTTAAGCAAGGGAATAATGTGTTCAGATATTCCTTTTAGAAAAATCATTCTGCCAAGTATATGATGGATGAATTTAAGTGCCAGTGAGACCAGTTAGGAACCTGTTGCAGGGAAGTGATGAGAGCCTGAACTAAGACAATGACAAAAGAAATGGAAGAAAGAGCATGAAATTGTCAGATAATGAGGAAGCAGAGTCAACAGAACTTGGAGATGGACTAGATGCAGTGAGGAGAGAGAAAAGAGGGAGTTGGGTGTTCCCAGGCTTAATGAGAAGATGGACAGTGGCATCAAACACAAATAATAAATACGAGAAGGATTTAGAGGGTGATGAGTTAGCTTAAGACATGTTTGATTGGGAGGTATCCATGGATCGTGCAAAAATGAATAATTTGTAGCAATCAGGGACTCCAATAAAGAAGTCTTAATTAGAGATGCAGCCTTGGAATCATCACAATGTCCATGATCAAAGCTATGAGTATAGCTGAGATCACCAAAGGACAGGGTATAGTGTGAGGATGCAGAGGAAAGACAATTTAACTCTGCAAAACACATTCATTAGAAGAGTGGATAAATGGGGGAAGGTATCCATAAAGGCATCTGAGAAGAAGCAGCAAGACACAGGATCAAAGTGTCATACAACCCAAGGCAGGATAGCATTGAGAAGGAGGGAATAATCAACAGAGAAGATGGAGGCAACACTATGGAAGAGTTCCCATTAAATTCGACAACTTTGGTATATTGGCAAGAGTAATTTCAAAAGATAACAAAGAGAGGGAGTTTAGGTTGAAACTATGAAAGCCTTGGAGAAACTTATATACTGAGAGTGAAGATCATTAGAAATGAAATAACTGAAGATCTAAAAGAGAGAAGGGACCACTTATAGAGTTCACAGAATGAGTGTGCATTGGGGAAAGTTGGGGAGGATAGTCAGCAAAGGGGTTGAGAACACAGTTGAAGAGATAGGTCCTGAACAAAGGAATGAATACCTCTTTCACTGAGTTAGTGATGAAGGAGAGGAGAGTTACAGAAGGTTGAGACATATAGCCTTAGGATGGCTTCTATTTTCTCCCATGAAAAAAAAGGCAAGGTTATCAGTTGCCAGTGAGTAGGAAGGAGGTGAGATGAGGAAAAGGAGACTAGTATAAAGGTTGCATTCATCCAGTGAACATTTACTCAATACCAATGTGCCAGTCAGGACCAGATACTGAATTCAAGTTGTTCGCAAGTGAATGGCAGGAGAAAAATCTAGAACAGTCACCAGAAGCAACCTAAGCAAGAGCTGGCTGGTTACAGACTGAAGGATCACCCCAACCAGACTGGAGACTGTGCAGTGCTAACAGCATCAATGTGAACACTTAAATGGGGTGAGACTTCCTCTAGCAGTGCCAAGAAGTCTAAGTATAGGAGTAAAATGCAGATGCTCACGTGGATCCAAAGTTGGAGATTGTGAGGAGACTGTAGCAGAGAGAAAAAGGGAGAGTGTTGGTAGGAGAATTAGAGAGTGAGGTATTGGTAAGATGGGGAGATATTTAAATAGAGGAGGAAACAGCCCCTAAAATGCTAATAGACCTGGATACAACAAAGCAGTCAAAGCACTGAAGGTCTCAGTGAGCTTAAAGGGAAGGTTTGGGGAGGCAAAGAGATAAGACTGATGGATAAATAGGAGGTTTTTTCCAAAGCATGATACGGCAGCTATGAATTCAAAAGATATATTCTTCTGAAACGTGGCCATGGGAGCGAGTTGCTTCAGTTTCTTAGCCTCCAAATTTCTTAACCTCCTAATCGTCTCTGCCTCCACTTGAGCAACTCACTCCCATACATTTGGAGTAATAACTATATCCCAGGTTTCATCCTACTTTTACTAACCTTATTACTCTTCCTCACTTAATTTTTTTCTTGTTAGGCCTATTTTTATAAGACATCTCTACTCTGTTTAAAATGAGAAGGGATATAAATACTAGGCATTTTAGCCTGTGATTAATTCAAGCTTTGCACATGGGAAATAATTAAATACTCAGCTATTAGACACCTGAGAGAGAACATTTATTACCACAAAACTTTTAAGAACATTATTGATTCTGCAAGTCACATTTGTTGCCAGGTTTACATCTTGTATATATACTCTAATATTGATATTAAGATTTCACAGGCAGAGCTCAGGCTCCTAATTCCTATGAACCTCACTATTAGAGTGACCGAAAAATTATTGTCCAAACCCAGGCACTTTTGAGAGTCATAAAAAGCACTACTGGGCTTCCCTGGTGGCGCAGTGGTTGAGAATCCGCCTGCCAATGCAGGGGACACGGGTTCGTGCCCCGGTCCGGGAAGATCCCACATGCCGCAGAGCGGCTGGGCCCGTGAGCCACGGCCGCTGAGCCTGCGCATCTGGAGCCTGTGCTCTGCAACGGGTGAGGCCACAACAGTGAGAGGCCCGCGTACTGCAAAAAAAAAAAAAAAAAAGAGTCATGTACGAAAATGTTCATTGCAGCTCTATTTACGATAGCCAGGACATGGAAGCAACCTATGTGTCCATTAACAGATGAATGGATAAAGAAGATGTGGCACATATATACAATGGAATATTACTCAGCCATAAAAAGAAATGAAATTGAGTTATTTGTAGTGACGTG